>NW_017308584.1:8014-30693 GCF_000935625.1 Nanorana parkeri | reverse complement strand
TAGGGTTGCCACCTGTCCAGGATTCACCGGGACAGTCCGGGTTTCATGGCAGCAGAAACCCGGACACAAGATGTCAGGCAGACAGGGGCAACCAAAATTAACATAGGGGCTACTGGCCCCCCACTGAAAATAGTCTCAACTGTGATATTTACTTATGAATGGGCGGCGCTATTTACATATGAACATGCCACGGCTCATTCTCCCAAAAAAATGCCCACGCGTCGCTAGAGTGTTCAGGTTTCGCTTGAAGAAAAAGTGGCGACCCTACACACACCCCCTCCACCAAAGAAACCACAAAAAAATAAAGTTGGAACCTGACACCTGTCTGTCCCGGAGTTGGCAGGGGGCTCCTCTTCAGGCACCATGAAGCGGAGATGGCCAGTACCGTAGCCAGTATCCCCTCTCCTATGACAATTTGATGTGCCTCTGTGCCTCTTCTCTACTGTGGTAGAACAGTTTGGATAATTTCACAGAGATAAAGTTAACAAAACTGTTGCGCCAGACAGCAGTTGGGTGGAGAGGGTACAAGCTGTTGAACTACAGGGTTCAGCAATTACAGTATGTATCAGAACTAGGGATGTCTTTAATATTGATTGGATCCTGGGCTAACATCTTCTTCCCCCCCTGTCCCTACCCGCCATGCCCCGCCCTTACTGCTTCCAGGGGCGTATCTGCCGCGAGACAAACAAGGTGCTTGGTGACGATCGGCCGTCAGTACGGGGGGGGGGCGGCGTTGCTGTTTTGCCTAGGGCAGCAGCATTTGTAAATACACTGCTGACTGCATCCCCTACCCGCCCAGTCCCCGCCATGCAATGCAGAGCAGATAGGAGGAGACATCAGGGGGAGAAATGACCCTGCATGAGATGTCACACGGTCACGCTATGCACCATATGGCAGATGGCAGAGCAACAGTATGCAATGCATAGTGAACAGAATGGTGCTGCGGCTAGGGGGGCAGCTGCTTTGGGCCCCACAACAATGACGGGGCCCTGGGCAACTGCCCCTTTTGCCCCGCGTTAAAGACGGCCCTGATCAGAACATTTCCAAGCACTACATTTGGTCCCTTGGAGGAGTTACATTTCCAAGTGCTACATGGATTTGGTCCCTTGGAAGAGTTAACTTTGCAAAGTAGTGATATTGAGTTGCCATCTGCTAATTATCTGCAGCACCATAAAGGTATTTCCTAGTCATGCATATCCTCCTTTTCCCTCCCCTTTGTGACTAGACTAGGTTGCACAGTGTCATTGGTTGCTAGGACACCGATGGAGGTCTGGCGGGCAAATTGTGAACAGCTTGGGTTCAGTTTGAACTCATGGTTGACCTGAACCCAAAGTTCATGTGTAGTACAGAAGTTTCACTTACAAAATAGAATGATGATCCACAGAGGAATCAGTAAGATAAAAATACAACAGACGCCAGAACACTATGACCCATTTTGCACCCATTGGCCTTATGGTTAAGCATCATTAGGTGGAAAATGCGTCAAGGTGTTCTGGAACAGGCCTTCTCCTCCCCCAGCGTCTGTCAGCGTCTCTCCCCCAGCATCTGTCAGTGTCTCTCTCCTCCCAGTGTCTGTCGGCGTCTCTCTCTCCTCTTCTTCCTGCGCACACGTGCTCAGGAAGTTACCAAGTGCACAGGGGGGGCCACGACCTTAAAAACTACACTACACTGCAAATCATACATTAAACTGAAATAAAAAAATCTAGCTTGGTGCCCAGACCTCCTTGGCCACCTGGGCCCCTCACATAAGTACCGGCCATACCCCCCTGATGGCGGTCCTGGCCGGGTACTCGGATCGCGACCCCCCTGTTCACTTGCGGGACCCCATATGGGGTCGCGACCCACACTTTAAGAACCACTGTTCTAGAGTACAAATCCAAAAATAGTCACCAGCACACCAAAGCATATTCTGTCAACTCTTCTTTTATTGACAAAAGAAAGGTATGTCACAATGTGTAGAGACGTTTCGGAACTGTGTTTGTCTGAAGACGGGACCAAAATGGTTCCGAAATGTCGCTACACATTGTGACATACCTTTCTTTTGTCAATAAAGTATAGACATGTAAGCTGCGGAAAAATCCGGATCGGTTCGGATATTTCGTTATTTCGGGATTCGGATCCGAAATTCGGTTCGGGTTTCGGATTCGGACGAAATCCGAATTTTAGTTAGTTTCGGATGAGTTTGCGAATTTTCGTTGTGAATAACACAGAAAACCCATATACATATATAAAGAGAGATATTAATACTAAAGCCGAAACTACTAGACCCGAATGGCATTCGGGATCCGAATTTCCAAAATGCATTCGGGAGCTCCCATTCGGGTCTGGGAACTTCAGCTCTAGTAATATATGTATTTGGCTTCCAGACCAGGAACGGGATTCGGGATCCGAATTTCCGAATTGCTTTCGTGAGCTCCTGAATGCCATTCGGGTCTAGGAGCCATATAGATATATTACTAAAAACTGAGGCTCCCAGACCCGAATGGCATTCAGGAGCTCACGAAAGCAATTCAGAAATTCAGATCCCGAATCCCATTCCTGGTCTGGAAGCCATATGCATATAATACTGAAGCTGAGGCTCCCAGACCCGAATGGAATTCAGGAGCTCCCAAATGCAATTCGGAAATTCGGATCCCGGATGCCATTCCTGGTCTGGAAGCCATAGACATATATTACTAAAGTGGAGGCTCTCAGATCCCAATGGAATTCAGGAGCTCCCAAATGCAATTCGGAAATTTGGATCCCGGATCCCATTCCTGGTCTGGAAGCCATAGACATATATTACTAAAGTGGAGGCTCCCAGATCCCAATGGAATTCAGGAGCTCCCAAATGCAATACGGAAATTCGGATCCAAAATGCCATTGGGGTCTGGGAGCCTCAGCTTTAGTATCATATGTATATACTGTATGTGGCTCCCATGTTGCCGTAACGAAAATTCGTGTTCAGACCCATTCGGAGGCATTAAACCGATACATCTGATTGGCCAGAAAAGTCACACGTCCGATTCAGTTTAGTTCTTGAACGAAATTGGGACGGGATCCGAAATTCAGGAAATGGAAATTCGGATTCGGACGCAGATGCATTGGGATTCGGAAATTTGGATGTGTCCGAATGCCGGAAAAGTCCTACGAATTTTGATTCAGAACAAAACTAATCTCACATGTGTAATAAAGAAGAATTGACAGAATATGTTTTGGTGTACTGGTGACTATTTTTGGATTTGTACTTGATTTGCACCCGCAGTCATTACAGCACCCTCCCGATGTTTTGGGTTGTATCCATTTGGGAGTGCGATGGGATTCTATGAAGTTTAAGGTGTTCTAGAGAGCCCAAGCAAGGCTGTTGTTCCGTGGAGAGGTCGCGTGCACAGCCTCCTGACTCCTCGGCGGTAGTAGCAATATTTTGTATGAACAATTCATAAAATGTCACCTAAGGTTCTAGATTGGCAGCTTCAAGATGAACCTTGCAGCTTGTACCCGGTGACCAAACCCAAAAACAAACCGCACAGTGACAGCATTTTTAGGCATCATCATTCGTAATAAGTAGAACAAATGCTGAACAAGTGTGATTTCACCTCTTTCTCCAAGCAGCAGATTGCAGGGAATCTCCATATTGTCCATCCCTGCCATTAAGCTGAGGCGATGGTCCGTAGAATTGCAGCCGTCAGAGGAAGATTTCATGGAAATATCTGGTGACCACAAAAATACACACACGGGCTTATTAGAGGAAATAAAGAAACATAAAACAATTACAGTAACCACTTAAAGTGGTTACGTCGGAGTGAGAGCAATAATTCTAGGCCCATCGATCACTGTTAGCATTAAACTGATGAGCCGTAAAAGTGTTTAACCACTTGCTGACCCTTCCTGTCCCGGCCATTTTTCAATGTTCAGCGCTGCGGTATTTTGACTGACGTTTATTCCGTCACGCAACGCTGTACTGAAATTAATTTTATACCATTTTTTGGGGACAGATAGAGCTTTCGTTTGGTGGTATTTAATCACCACTGGGTTTTAAATATATATAATAAAAAAAGTACTGAATATTTTAAAAAAAATGGTTTTTCCTTTTAGTTTAGGAAACAATTATTTTTACCCAATTTTTGGGTAGACACCAAACATGTCAAGCCTTAAAATTGTGCGCGCCTGCGAAATCGCAAAAAAAAAACCACCATAGCCAAAATTTGCCATAGGCCACGCTTTAAAAGATTTTACAGCTCATCAGTTTAGTGTTATCAGTGATTGATGGCGCTAGAATTATTGCTCTGACTGCGACGTTCGCTGCGATATGTAACACGTGCAGCATAATTGTCGTTTTTGCGTGTAGGCGCATGTAACGCATTTTTCCGCATCTATGTGGGGACTTTTTAAAAATGTTGTGGGTTTTTTTTTGTTTTGTGTGTGTATATTTTCATTTATTTTGTGAGCAATTTTTTTTTTTTACTTTTTTTTTACACTTAACTTTATTGTTATCGCATAGGGTGTTCCTATGTGATAACAAATTACGGTGACAGGTCCCCTTTATAGAGACATCAGGGGTCTCTAAGACCACTAATGTCACCCAGGGACCCCCCAGAGAAGCTGATGAAGCACAGATCTGCTTCACCAGCTTCTCTCCGGTTTCTGTACCGGAGAGTGACAGAGGAATGCGGAAGTGATGTCATATACATGACTTCCTGCATTCAGAGACTGGGAGGAGAGCGGAGGGATTTCACTTAGCTTTCTGTACTTTATTGCATAGTCATGTGGGGTATCAAATTAATTGTGATTTACTTATACATTAGAACAGACACTTGGTATGAATGTATCTCTTTCATCTCTCGATGTATTAATAAATTAATTAGGTGTAGATGTTTAAATCTGCAGTAACATAACTAAAGCAGGAATGCGGATTCACTTTAGTGCTTATTAAGCTATTTATGAACGGCCTGGTAAGTCTATTTTGCAACACGCTGAAAGCCTCTGGCTCTGGAGGTTTATGACCCCCAAATGGAGTCAGGATACATTGTATCTGTTGAGTGCTTTGCTACAGGCACTATGAGATGGCAAGCCAATTTGTAATGAGAACTTGTTTGAGGCTTTGTAGACTTGAGATGTACTCTTTATGCATTTTTGTGCCTATAGCTAAACTGTTGTAATAGGATTTGTGCTTGCATCCCGAACTGTTCAATCCTACGATTTGGTTACTGGATTTTGGATTTTGGAAATATAAGGGTGCCAATTCAACTCCCCTTTCCTTACTGAAATTGGGGTTCATCAAACCTCATTATTATCACACCTGCCATTGGTTATAGGACTTTAGGTTACCGGGACCCTCGATACTAATATGCCAAAGGGTGATAAGCAGTTGGGAATTTACATTAATACACAAAAACTCAGCTGAACTTGTATTTTAGGTTGAACAGGTTCTCACCTAGCTTGGGTGTGTTGATCATCTGCGTCCTAGGTGCTTGACCAAAAGAGATCAGAGCGGCGGACTCTACGCTATTCAGAAGCTCAGAGGTGTGGGCGGTGCTAAAAGTGGAAGAGTCATTCTTGTCTCCGAGAACCCGGCTGATCGTTCCTGCCATTGTATCAAGCTGTTGCTTTGCCACCTGTGACGATAAACATTGATGAAGGTACAGAAGAACCAGAAGGGTACAGAAACACAACCCTAAAATGGATATATTGCAAATCTGAGATACATTATATCGGAGAACCGGGTGTAAAAGTATGATATGCATACAGTGGCGTAACAATCGGCATAGCGACCCAGGCGGCCGCTATGTGGCCCGGGGCACAGCGGGGCCCGGCCGGATGCCGAGCGGACCGCCTGGGTCGCTATGGCATCCTCTGCTGGTGGCTTTCACTGGCGGCTCTGAAGAAGAATGCACTGCTGTTCAGATCACTGACCGTAATCTGTGCAGCAGCACGTTCGTCTCCAGAGCCGCTGCTGAGTCGATGAGAGCCAGCGGCGGTGGTGGAGGAGGCCGGACACGGCAGGGGAGGAGGAAGCAGGGCCCGTGGTCGACTGCAGGGGAGGAGGTCTATGGTGAGTCTATGGTGGGCTCTGCATGGTCACCCTCAGGTGGGCTGTATAGGATCTCAAGTCGGCTCTGCAAGGGGTGTAACTAGAATTCACAGGGCCCCATACAACATTTTGCTATGGGGCCCTGTGATTTCCCATTACGCCGCTGTATGCATAGTATATTAACCCTTTGCAGCCAAGCAGAAATCATCTTGTAAAGCTAAATTCCAGGCAGATATAACAGATGGGGTAGAAGAAGACCTGTCAGTGTTATTTAACTGCACCATGCTCCCATAATTTGGAGATATCAACAATTTTCTTATAGTATTCAAGGTTCCCACAACAAGATCTTTCTTTCTCTGGCAAATCATGGTGTCTCACTCTAGTTGTGTAAAATCAATCAATCATCTAGTTAGCAGCAAAGGATAAAATCATAATCGCCCTGCCATCAACATGAAGCACGATAGCGGCTCAATGGAAAGTACTTTCTGCTTTGGAACCAGGGCCGGATTTACTCTCTCTGCTGCCCCAAGGCAAGGTTTCTTGATGCGCCCCCCTACTCGCCACCCCACCCCCCCAATGTAGGATGGCAGACCTCCAGGCTGCATACAAGTGATCTCAGCGACATCGCCAGGATCACAAAACGACCCACCAGGCGCCCAGAACTGCATGTCCCGGGCATCGGGAGATAGGAATTCCACAACCCTGCTGCCCCTCTACTCCCTGCTGCCCCAAGGCCGGGCCTTCGTTGGCCTTGTGGGAAATCCGGCCCTGTTTGCAGCACTAGGTGGCACACTTGTAAGTACCTCCAAGCATTTTAAATGTTTTCCATTGACTTGAGTTTTCCCTTAGTGGTTTTCTTCCTCATTTCAAAAATAGACTGGTAAATCGATTGGCTTCCATTCACATTGGCCTTTGCGTGTGGTGCGGGTGCCTGAATGACTGGGACAAGGACTGGGTCACTGGACTGGAAGCTCCTACAGAGATTGTAGTGACGGTAAATTAGGGATGTACAGATACTTTTCGAGTACCAGTGCCGATACTTGGCATTTTCATGAGAACTACCAGGGTTGCAGCGGTTGCAGCTGGGACCGGGCTCTGGCGCTCCACCACTGTCCTGAAATCATTATTCTGTATTGTGTTAGAAAAACTGTCACATGACAATAAACAAAAATGTATCAGTACTCGTACTTGTAAGTACTCGGCAAGTACCAGTACTCGTACTCGCAAAACTGGTATCTGTGCATCACTTTACTTATATTTATAAAAACAAAATCATACATTACAACAGAGATGTACAAATCCCGGGAGCTCCGTGTGCTCCTTACACATGACAGCGGCCTCCTAATTTTTTTATTTTTCTTTAATGTAGTCTTGGAGCTCAAAAGTATCTGTACCTGTACTCGTACTTGTACCGAGTACTGTACTTGGTATCTGTGCAGCCCTACGGTAAATCACAAGTCTGTGTTATGCCATATTCAAATTGGCCTTTGTGTATGGTGCGGGTGCCTGAATGACTGGGACAAGGACAGTGAGGAAGTGGTGGTGAGCCATGAAACGCATCGTATGGTGTTAAGTCAAAATCTACTTTTTTAATAAGCTGATGGCCTCCTGAGGTCACGGTACATCACTAGTGTATGTTGTTAGCGGTATATAAACACAAATACATCTGATTTCAGTGGGCTGACCATTTAAGCATCCAAGTTATCTTAGGGCATATCATTTTGGGCATGCTCAGTTGAACCAATTAACCTACCAGCATGTCTTTGGAGAGTAGCAAGAAATCCACGCAAGCACAGGGAGAACATGCAAACTCGATGATGATAGTGTACAGGTTGGAATTCAAACTGAGGATCTCAGTGCTGCACGGCAAAAAGTACTAACCACTAAGCCACCATCCCAGTGCTGCAAGTCAAAAGTACTAACCACTAAGCCACCATCCCAGTGCTGCAAGGCAGGCCCGGCGCTACCGCAAGGCAAGTCAGGCGGCCGCCTGAGGGCGCTGCAGGGTGAGGGCGATAAAAACAGGGCATTTTGACAATTACTTGTACTTGCCCCGAATGCCCCGATGTTTGCGCTATGTTTTTTTTTTTCCTTCACTTACCTTTGGTGCGGGAGAGCAGCGGCGAGTCAGCGCTGGTCCGGTGGGAGGAGCTCCAGGTGGGGTCCTAATTTAGCTGGCCGGCGACTGCCAGAGGTGCCGCGCGTGTCGGGATCCTTAGGACCCCACCTGGAGCTCCTCCCACTGGACCAGCGCTGACTCGCCGCCGCTCTCCCGCACCGAAGGTAAGTGGAAAAAAAACACTGATAGGGAGCAAGCCCAGCGCGACAGGGGGTGTTGGCATGTGTTGGCAAAAATCCTAGCACCGGCCCTGCTGCAAGGCCACTGTGCTCCACAGCTTGACATCCACCCCAGAAAGGAATGTCATGGTGCTGTGTGTGGATCTTTCCTGTACAGCGTCTCCGGAGGCTTCCCAAGCTGGTAGGTGAATGAGGCCACAAGGGGATTTAAAAATGACAGTTGTGCCGTGTCAGATTCCTCGCATCACCTTTCACCATCTCGTGGAGTCACGAGGCGGCCCAACCAAGTACTGATGGGGTGGTCATAATAATCTGGCCACTCAGTGTATATATATATATATATATAATACATACATACATACACACACACACCCAACTCTTCAATTGTCCCTTACCTCTTTCAGCAGGGGTGCAGTAATGAAGCAGGGAGCCTGGCAGGCGGTCATGTGACCACCCACCCGGCTTCCTGACTGGATGGGAAGCCTGGGAATCCGCAGGCATGCTCCCTCGCAGCTTCCCAGGCACCGAGGACTGGGACTGTTATGTGAGGAATGTAAGTGGCAAGTGCTGCTGCGCTCTCTGTCGCTGAGCCAAAGCTCTGTATATCACGGGCTATTGCCCACGATATACTGAGACGCCGCAGCCGGGATGGATCCCAAAAATACTGTTGTGATCCACCTGCGTGAGTGACAGCTGGCTCTGCCTATCTAGAGGCAGAGCCAGCTGTGCCCGCCCCCTCCCCATCCGTTCCTCAAGTCAGCACTGGAGCATTGGAGCGCGGAGGGGGGAATCCCTGTGGGGAACGGTGAGGGACAGTCACAGCTCACTGCAGGGAGACGATTGGGAAGTGTGCGGATCGGCGGCATGTTTCTGATCACTTCCCGATCAATAGAGCCGACCTGTGACAGCTTCTTTATCACACATCGGCTCTTACTATGAGGATGAGTGGAAATCACTCCCCTCATAGTTCTCCTTTAAATTGATTATATTGTTACTGCATATTTATGTTTGATAAAAAGTTGTGTTAATATCTTAGAGGTTGATTTACTAAAGGCAAACAGGCTCTTCACTTTGCAGGGGAACTTTCCCTTGGTGTAGTGAATGAGTTGAAGCTTTGCTGACTTCTATCATCCAATCACGTGCAATCAAAAATACTGTTTTTTTCCCCTTGCACATGATTGTGTCACGAAGCCAGGACCAGCTGGGGTTCTGCACAAGCATCTGCACATGCGTGTGTACTTGGGCATAGTTTGGTTCATTGAACTGTGCACCACTGTGTGCCTCTGTGTAGACTTGTGCGCATCTGTGCACCCATCTCACTGCCTGCACGTGGACATGCGCACATGCTCACCATCCATATTGTTTATTCCATCCAACCTCCTACATGGCAAGGGTCCATGCCCAGTGGCCACTGGGCAGTGATCTTTACCATGTAGGAAGTTGGAAGTCATATCTACTGACTCCCGTAACACTGATATAAACACACACACTTCCAACCCTACTCTACCCACCTGCGTCTTCTTCTCGCCGCATTCTTCCAGCTTCTCTCTCTGTTCACTGTTCATATTGCAGATGTACCTCACTTTATTCTCTACAGATAGATGAAAGAGAGTTAGGAGCATGCGTATACTCATCTACAGTGCAGAAGGGGCTTTTCCCACAGCTCACCAGAATTTGGAGGCTCTCTGCAAAATGTCAACCTAGAACCAGTACATCCATTAAAGGAGATTTTTCACTCACCTCATAGTTCTAGCCGACCTGTGACAATTAGACTGTCACAGGTCGGCTCAGTAGATCGGGAGGTGAGCGAACACATACCGGCGTTCGCTCACCTCTCAATCCTGTCACGGCTTTCTGCCGTGACAGGGGAGGGACTGGATTCCCCCCTCCCCGCTCGATCTACCAGCGCTGACTGGCGTAACGGACAGGGGAGGGGGCGGGTACAGCTGGCTCTGCCTCTAGATAGGCAGAGCCAGCTGTCACTCACGCAGGTGGGCAGATCCCGGCACAATTTTTCGGGATCCGCTTCAGCTGCGGCGTCTCAGTATATAATGAGCTGTAGCTCGCGGAATACTGAGCCTAGGGTGATGGGAGGACGCTAGTTTGTGTCCTCCCATTACCCTAAGGAGAACTATGGGGAAAAGACTTATCCCCATAATTCTCCTTTAATACTTCCTCACACCTACCATACACTGTGATTAAATACTGACACAATATAAGGACACTTTCAGCATACAAGCATCTTCTAATTTTTCTACACTTATTGTTATAAAGGTGATTCCAGGTAGGGGAACGAGACAGGTATCCTTGAAGTATTATCAGGTCTGGGCTGGGTTGACCGGGGCTGGCTCTCTCCAGAGCTTCTTGGCTTATGTAGACCTCTATTGCGATTTTGTAACAGAACTTGTGTCACAGCTCTGGCTTTCTAGGAATCCAGGTAAATTCCTAATTGTAAAGAGCACATTCTAGCACAGGGATAGGCAACCTCGGCACTCCAGCTATGAACCGACAAATCCCATCATGTCTCTGCCTCTGGGAGTCATGTCTGGGAGAGTCTTGCAATACCTCATGGGATTTGTTGTTTTGCCAATGCTGGAGTGCCATGGTTGCTTACCCCTACTCTACCAATTCATGCTAGGCTCCACTGATTGGGTGCTGCCTATGCCAACTTTATTCAGAAGCTTCTAGCAGAACTTCTCTTCTTCATGAATGACTGATAAAGAACAAGTAGGTGGGGAGATCCGCCTTCACTGGCTGCATAGTTGTTCTGGGTCATTGACTTGGCAAGAAATTAAATCAAAGGATATGGATGACAAACGGGCAACTATCTACTCTTAGGTCCCCTTCACACCTGAGCGACTTGAAGCTTCACCAATTTCCATTATATTCAATGGGGCCACCTGAGGGTAGTGTCACGTGAAGCTTGACGCCCATTGCTCTCAAAAGTACACAAACTACTTTTGGGTCAGAGTTGTGCATTTTGGCCACGTTTTTTAAGTGTTTTCTTGCCTAGTAACTGGTTTTCCATTGGTGAAAAGTAAAAAAAACAACCCTCAACTCTGAAATGCCTGAAAAAAAAAACAACGCCTGAAAAATGAACAAAGATGCTCAGCTCAATGTCTTTTCTGACGGCTTTGCCTTTCGATAAAGCTGCTCAGGCCAACCTTGAGGCTCCTTAGCGCCAGTTATTAAGAGTCAGGAACATAATTCTTTGAAGTCTGTTCAGTAGATAACATCTGACACATCGGTAATCCTATTTGTCAAATTTGTTTGTAAAAAATATAACATGGCTTCTCTGTAGATTGTTTTCGGTACAGGAAAGCTGGAGAAACCTTCTTCTTAATATGACCACCCGCCTGCCTATTGATTTTTACCATTTTGTACACTGTGCTTCAATATCGCGCCTCTTTGTTAATCTCGTTTGATAAATTGGTGATTGTTTTGTAGCGCTGTTGGTCAAAACCCAAGAAAAAAAGCTTCTCACTCAACAGTTGAATGGACATGGAGTCATACACCCCATCCATTGTCATATAAAATGGAGTGGTGCCAGCAGAACGGTAGGCAGTAGAGACTTGGCACTGAGAATGGAAGGGACATTCGTTTTCCTGTACCACGCAGATGGACCAAGGCACCAAGCTGATGAGGACAGCAAATGTCAATCCTCAGGAGACCCTGTCGCCCTTGTTCCCTGACACTCAAACCGAAGTTTGAGGCAAAAATAAATCTTTAGTCTGCTCAGTTATAATATTCCAAGTATGAATATTAACATTCTCACATGAGCTCAGTTGTGACAGGTGTTCCTTAGGGTTTGTGTTGATGGACTTTTATTGACATCAGAGCTGCTCCTGTCTCCCTACAAGTCAATGGGAATGCAAAGGGAAATTGAGGCAGGTTGGTGCAGCTTAGAAGCAGGTCGAATGCAGGGCAGAAGGTGGTCAACTTTCTTTCTTCACTTTCTTTCTTTGTTGGGATTCATAGCTTGAATTCATTGCTGGGGTTCATTGCTGGAGTTCATTGCTGGAGTTCATTGCTGGAGTTCATTGCTGGGGCTCATAGCTGGAGTTCATTGCTGGAGTTCATTGCTGGGGCTCATAGCTGGAGTTCATTGCTGGAGTTCATTGCTGGGGCTCATTGCTGGAGTTCATTGCTGGGGCTCATAGCTGGAGTTCATTGCTGGGGCTCATTGCTGGAGTTCATTGCTGGGGCTCATTGTTGGGGTTCGTTGCTCTAGTTCATTGTTGGGGTTCATAGCTGGAGTTAATTGCTTGGGATTCACTGTTATTGTTCATAGCTAGACTTGTGCGCCGTCAAAAAGTTTGTTCCGTTTCGTAATATCCATTATTTCGTAATTCGTATCCGAAACTCAATTCGGATTCGTACGAAATACGGATTTTCGTTAGTTTCGGCACATTTTTGTAACTTTACGAACATTCGTTATGATGAAGTTAAAAAGCAAAAATACCTTTGTTAATATTGGAGTCGATGTGGTCGTTGTTTTTGTATCCGAAATACGAATTCCGTTAACAGATTCCGTATCCGAATTTCGTATTTCGGACTTAAAAAAAAACTACCATCAACATGAAACGAATGTTCGTAACGGAACGAAAATACGTCAACGGAATTTCGTATTTCCTGCCTGTGTATTGTAATGCAACTCTCAGCAGCAGCGGATCCGTATTTCGGATTTAAAAAAAAATCTTGTCATGTTGTTCAACCTCATTTACAGGGGTAATATTAGTTCCTGTTTCAAAGAAATTCGGATCCGAAATTCGTTAACGGAATTTCGTATTTCGGATATAATTCGGAAACTGCAATTCGGATTTCGTATGCTTACGAATCTACGAATTTCAGGAAGATTCGTACGAATTTCGATTCGTAACGAAACAAATCGCACATGTCTATTCATAGCTGGAGTTCATAGCTGGGGTTCATAGCTGGGGTTCATTGCTGGGGTTCATTGCTGAGGTTCTTTGTTGAGGTTCATTGCTGGGGTTCATTGTTGAGGTTCTTTGTTGAGGTTCATTGCTGGGGTTCTTTGTTGAGGTTCATTGCTAGGGTTCTTTGTTAGGGTACATTGTTGGGGTCTATTGCTTGGGGTTCATTGCTGGGGTTCTTTGTTGAGGTTCATAGCTGGAGTTCATTGCTGGGGTTCATTGCTGGGGTTCATTGCTGGGGTTCATTGCTAGGGTTCATTGTTGAGGTTCATTGCTGGAGTTCATTGCTGGGGTTCATTGTTGAGGTTCATTGCTGGGGTTCATTGCTGGGGTTCATTGTTGAGGTTCATTGCTGGGGTTCATTGTTAAGGTTCATTGCTGGAGTTCATTGTTGAGGTTCATTGTTGGGGTTCATTGCTGGAGTTAACATTCGTTATGATGAAGTTAAAAAGCAAAAATACCTTTGTTAATATTGGAGTCGATGTGGTCGTTGTTTTTGTATCCGAAATACGAATTCCGTTAACAGATTCCGTATCCGAATTTCATATTTCGGACTTAAAAAAAAACTACCATCAACTCCAATATAAATGTACTTTGCTTTTTAACTTCAATATAACGAATGTTCGTAACGGAACGAAAATACGTTAACGGAATTTCGTGTTTCCTGCCTGTGTATTGTAATGCAACTCTCAGCAGCAGCGGATCCGTATTTCGGATTTAAAAAAAAATCTTGTCATGTTGTTCAACCTCATTTACAGGGGTAATATTAGTTCCTGTTTCAAAGAAATTCGGATCCGAAATTCGTTAACGGAATTTCGTATTTCGGATATAATTCGGAAACTGCAATTCGGATTTCGTATGCTTACGAATCTACGAATTTCAGGAAGATTCGTACGAATTTCGATTCGTAACGAAACAAATCGCACATGTCTATTCATAGCTGGAGTTCATAGCTGGGGTTCATAGCTGGGGTTCATTGCTGGGGTTCATTGCTGAGGTTCTTTGTTGAGGTTCATTGCTGGGGTTCATTGTTGAGGTTCTTTGTTGAGGTTCATTGCTGGGGTTCTTTGTTGAGGTTCATTGCTAGGGTTCTTTGTTAGGGTACATTGTTGGGGTCTATTGCTTGGGGTTCATTGCTGGGGTTCTTTGTTGAGGTTCATAGCTGGAGTTCATTGCTGGGGTTCATTGCTGGGGTTCATTGCTGGGGTTCATTGCTAGGGTTCATTGTTGAGGTTCATTGCTGGAGTTCATTGCTGGGGTTCATTGTTGAGGTTCATTGCTGGGGTTCATTGCTGGGGTTCATTGTTGAGGTTCATTGCTGGGGTTCATTGTTAAGGTTCATTGCTGGAGTTCATTGTTGAGGTTCATTGTTGGGGTTCATTGCTGGAGTTCATTGCTGGGGTTAATTGTTGAGGTTCATTGTTGGGGTTCATTGTTGGGGTTCATTGCTGGGGTTCATTGTTGAGGTTCATTGTTGGGGTTCATTGCTGGGGTTCATTGTTAAGGTTCATTGCTGGAGTTCATTGTTGAGGTTCATTGTTGGGGTTCATTGCTGGAGTTCATTGCTGGGGTTAATTGTTGAGGTTCATTGTTGGGGTTCATTGCTGAGGTTCATTGCTGGGGTTCATTGCTGGAGTTCATTGCTAGGGTTCATTGTTGAGGTTATTGGGGTTCATTGCTAGGGTTCATTGTTGAGGTTCATTGTTGGAGTTCATTGCAGGGGTTCATTGCTGGGGTTCATTGCTGGAGTTCATTGTTTGGGTTTATTGTTGGGGTTCATTCCTTCATTTTTTTTTGCTGGTAGTTGAAAACCTAACCCCTAACCATGTCAAGCAAAATGTATAAAGACTTTAATATTATGTAGTAGACATGTGCGATTCGTTTCGTTCCGAATCGAAATTCGGACGAATTTTCGGAAATTCGGATGTATCCAAATTCCGAATTACAGACATAACGAATGCAAACGAATCCGAATTTCCATTTCCGAAATTCGGTAGCAGTAGTTCGAACGTTCGTTTTGTATTCTGTTCTTGTTCGTTTCTTATTCGTTTCTTATTCGTTTCGTTCGTTGGAGCAAAGTGACATTAGAGAAGGAGAAAAATATTTCTTCCCCCTCGAATGTCATGAACGAACGAAACGAATAAGAAACGAATAAGAAACAAACAGAAAACAAAACGAACGTTCGACCTAACGCTACCGAATTTCGTCCGAATCCGAATTCCGAATCCGAATTGACTTTCACACCCGAATCCCGAAAAACAAAATAACACAAATCCGAATTTAAAACGAAACGAAACTAAACTAATTTTTTGGCAGTGCACATGTCTATTATGTAGGGCTGGTGTCACAGTACCGAGTGTGTTGACGTGTGGTGTGTTCTCACAAAAAAGTCATGTGTGGCTTCCAACGTTCATTGGCAGCCTAGTCAACATAATTGGGCTGCCCTGACACAAAGCATGTTGACACACAAAGCAACACTTGTCAAAGTGCGCGCCCTAACACACCACAGTCATTGCAACAGAAAACCTCCGTCCTCCATCTTCCTTGACCTCAAACAAGAGCACTTGTATGACTAGGAGGGTCCTGTTTAGAGGAGGAACTAGCTATGGGGGTGCTGTGACAGGGTGGGGTGCACAAACGCTGACTATCATCATTGAACATTCTTTGGTGTTGTCCATATAACTCACCTTCACAGTAAGCTGTCCCTTCTGTAGGACAGAACTGAGCATTGGGACGATTAGTTAAGCATTCGCAGTAGTAGCTGCCATGTGTATTCCGGCACACCGCTCCAGGTCCACACGACTTCCTCTTACACTCATTTGAATCTAAAATGTAGAGTCGATTGCACAGAATTAAGTCAAAGTGAACTTCAAATCAAATCACTAAACTCCCATACACGCCTTAAGATATCAGTGTCCTCCCGTAAAGAATTTTCCATATTTTAAAATCTGCATTTCTCATGATACAAATACCCGGTGATCAGTGGCGTAACAATCGCCATAGTGACCCAGGCGGCCACTATGGGGCACAGGAGGGCCCGGCCAGGGCTGCCTGGGTCGCTATGGCATGTGGGGGTGCTGGCTGTCACAGACACAGCTCAGCAGCGGCCACGGCGCATTTCTCCTCATAGCCGCTGCGGAGCCCGCCTCCTCTTACATCACTGGCCAGCGACCTAAGAGCAGGTGGGGCCAGTGATGTAAGAGAAGGCGGGGCCCGTCGATAGCAGAGGAGGCGGGGCCCGGGGACGGAACAGGAGTCGGGGCCCGGGGACGGAACAGGAGTCGGGGCCCGGCGACCACAGAGGCGCTGACAGGTAAGAGATCTCAGACCCTGCAGAGCCCACTATAGAGAGTCTATGGCGGGCTCTGCAGGGTCATTCTCCGCTGGGGCTCTGCAAGTGGCATAACTAGCAATCACGGGGCCCCATACAAAATTTTGCTATGGGGCCCTATGATTTATAGTTACGCCCCTGCCGGTGATGTTGCCATAAATGTCCTTATCCAGGCACTTATAGGGTGACAACACTCTGTCCCTGTGTCCCATTTGTGCTCCCGCATTGTCACCCTGTCTCCATTTTAAAACACATAACATATTGACAGCTGAAGCCACTACTGCATGCAGTGGCGTTACAATCACCATAGCGATCCAGGCGGCCGCTATGGTGCCCGGGGGAAAGGGATGCCAGGCCAGGACTTCCCCCTGATGCCGTGCGCGCCACCTTGGTCGCTATGGCATTTCAGGCTGCTGGCTGTCACTGACGACTGTGAGGAGGAACACGCCGCTATTCACATGTGCAGCGGCGCGTTCCTCCTCACAGCCGCTGCTGAGTTGGTGACAACCAACAGCTTCAGAGGAGGTGGCTGGGCCCGTCGTCGGCAGCGATGGAGGAGGCGGGGCCCAGCGACCGAGGAGGCGGATCTTAGCAATGGGGGAGGTGTCCCCGGCTATCGAGGAGGTGGGGCCCAGAGACGGAGGAGGCGGGGCCCGCAAGCGATCGTGAAGGAGAAGGAGGCGGACAGAGGATTGGGGCAGACAGGCAAGAGGGCTTGACCAGCCCACCCGAGACCCTGCACAGCGCCCCATAGAGAGTCTATGGTGGGCTCTGCAGGGTCACCCATAGGTGGGCTGTTTAGGTTATCAGGTGGGCTTAACTAGAAATCACAGGGCCCCCATACAAAATTTTGCTATGGGGGCCCTGTGATTTCTAGTTACGCCCCTGACTGCATGGCTTGGTTATTCTGTTTTTTGGGGGGGGACTTTTGTTTGGTGATCTGGAGCTAATTTAATAATCAAGACTTTTAATAAAGAGTATTATTATTGCCTGGTGCTGTCCTCAGCATCACAGAGCTACCGTGACACCTAGTTACAAGCAAATAACCTTATACATGGTGTGTTTAAATGACTCTTGAGTTTCTGGTCGAGTCGGATTTATTTTATTATGTGGTCATTTAAAAAAAAACCGGACCTGACGGAATTCTTCACCCGTCTCCAATCTGTCCCTTATTTTAAATACAATTTTCTTTTTGGAATGGAACTGCAGCACCACCTTGTGGAAAGTTATGAGTACTACACTCTATGAAACGCTCTAGACTAGAGCCTTGGTTCTCAACTGGTGGGCCGTGACCCAAAAGTGGGTCACGACCCTGTTTTCATTGGGTCGACGCATGCCTTCCACTGCACAAGGCGAGAGGCTGCTCTATCTCCCCCAGCGCAGCACTGTCAGTTCTTGCACCGAGCAGCCAGTGCTGAGTGTCAGCTTGAGGTGGGGTGGGCTGGGGCTGGGCTGCGGCTATGGCCACGAGGGAGCTCCATCCATACAAGCATTGCTATATGATGTGATAGCAATCGAGTCAATAAATCGTTTTTTACTTGAAAATTCTATTGGAGTGCGAGTAACTTTATACATACACTTGCTTAAAGCTCCCTCACGTGTCCTATGCTGCCCCAAGGCCAGGTTGCTCAATGCGCCCCACTACACGCCAACCCCCGCCCCCAGTGGAGAATGGCAGACCTGCAGGTTGCACACATGTGTTCTCAGCGACATCACCGGGATCACATGTACAAAACAAGCGGCGGCTTCCCCGCTGTACATTTACTTCTTCTTACCTAAAGCAGGGCTACATGTAGGAAACTACCCGACTGGTGCTCGGAACTGCATGTCCCGGGCGTCAGGAGGTAAGAATTCCACACCCCTGCTGCCCCTCTACTCCTGGCTGCCCCGAGGCCGGGCCTTGGTTGGACTTGTGGGAAATCTGGCCCCGGGAGTGACGTCACATTCTGGCTCACGACACCTCTATAGGGAGGGCAAGGGAGCTGTACAAGCAATGCACATATGGATGGAGCTCCATCACAGCACAGCAGCCCACACTGCACCCCAGGCTGAGGATCCACTCCAGCTCTCGTAAGATAGGGAGACTGGGTGGATCTTAAAAAAGAAAAACAATTTGGGGAGTGTGAATGTGTGTGAGAATGTCTGTCAATGTTTTTGAGGGCCCGTTCACACTAGTACAGAGGCTAATGCACTGTGCCACACAATCGCACCTACTGCGCGTTCTGGTGCGGGAGGTGTGTTGTGTTTCCATTCATTTGAATGGCACCCCAAACGCACCTGCCACCCACAGTTCAATCGCCTGTATCAGAACGCGCGGCGCCGCAATGCCTTCCGTTCCAGGGCAGTGCGGCTTGGGTCACGACCGAATGACCGAGGACAAATGTGGGTCCCGAGGTTACACGGGTTGAGAAGCACTGCTCTAGAGTATTTTATGTGGGGAATTGTCTGCAGAAGAAATAAAACAGACGGGAATGTTTTTGTGCCCTTACTAACCAATCAGATTCTCCCTCGGAGATTCTTTCCCTTAAAGTGTATTCCCACTTTTGCAGCCAAATTTAAGAACCCCCCCCCCCACCTATGCATTTGTTATGCGTTCCTATTCACACAGTATGCGCTTTGTACATGTGTTTCATGAAAATACAACACAGTGCATAGTCGAGGGTTAATATGCTGCCATCTTGTGGGGATTTTGATTATTGCAGCAACCTTTTTCTGTATTCCCTCCCCTGGCGTGTGATGTACTTCCTTTCTCTTTCACATTGAGGGGGTTATTCACGAAGGAGCCGAAGCATCGAGGCGTAGCTAGGCTGATCCTGCGGCCCGACCGGAGCCTTTTGGTTCAGTGACAATGGCAGGCGGAATGAAGCAATCCAGACAGTTCTCACCTACACACAGGATCCGAGTCTGACGTTTACACTTGTAGTATCCGGCTTTGCAGCGACATTTCGACTTCTGATCACAGCTGACGCTCTGGGGGCAGATCCATGTACGGTCACACTCCTGCTCATCTGTGGGGGCGGCACATAAAGATACAGAACAATAAAGGGGGCTGACCTAACATATGACCTATGAAATCACGGGGCCCCATACAAAATTTTGCTATGGGGCCCTGTGATTTCTAGTTACGCCCCTGACTCCATCCCTTATTGGTGCAGCACTGTATGATCTTCACATGTTCTATGGTTCATTTTAGGGATTCACCGACGATACGAGTATCGGTATCAGTGCCGATGCCGAGTATTTGGGCGAGTACTCACTCAAATGCTCCGATGCGTAGCCCGATACCTGAGCTTCCGGTATCAGGAAGCCGGGCAGCGAGTCATCACACGCTGCCAGGCTTCCTGATTGGCTTCAAAGCCGGCTTCATGCTCCCTCGTCACATGGTGGGAGGGAGCATGGAGCCGGCTTCCCAGCCAATCAGGAAGCCGGGGCGCCGTGTAATGACGTGTTGCCCGGCCTCCTGATTGGTCAGCTTTTCGACCAATCAGGAAGCCGGTCAACGCGTCATTACATGGCGCCCGGCTTCCTGGTTGCCCAGAAAGCCGGCTCCATGCTTCCTCGTCACCTGGTGATGGGAAAGCATGGAGACGGCTTCCCTGCTAATCAAGAAGCCAGGTGGCAAGTCAGTACACGCCGCCTGGCTTCCTTAATGGGACTTCTGGTATCGGTATTGGCGAGTACCGAAAAAAAAATATCGGTACTTGTACTCGATATCGGAAAAACGGTATCGGTGCATCCCTAGTTAATTTGCCTCAACAACCTAAAGGGCCGCCTTCTACCCCCAGGCCCCATAGCAGCCGCCTGGGCGTGCATTTGATACATGATACATGATACATTTAGACACATTTCTTCGGCGTGCTGGTGACATCTTCATTGACTTTAGCGGAGCCATCCACAGTCATTTCAGCCGCCATCCTCAAGGGGTATACCAGCCAGGAGTGTGGTGGGATACCTGTTGGACCTGATGAAGGGACCCTGTGTGGCCCAGAAACATTGCCATCCTTGTGACCACATGCATTAGTAGAGACAGGGGCGTAACTAGAAATCACAGGGCCCCGTAGCAAAATTTAGTATGGGGCCCCCGTGATTTCTAGTTATACCCTTTGCAGAGCCCACTCGAGATCCCACCTGAGAGCGAACTTGCAGAGCCCACCATAGACTCTCTATGGTGGGCTCTGCAGGGTCACCCTCAGGTGGGCTGGTCGCACTCCTTATCTGTCCGCCTCCTCTTCCGCCAAGGTCGCTGATGGGCCCCTCCTCCGTCGCCGGGCCCGCCTCCTTCTTCGTCACTGGGCCCCTGCCTCCTCCCCTGCAGCCGGCCACGATCCCCGCCTCCTCCTCCACTGCCACTGCTGGCTCTCATTGACTCTGTGGAGAGGAACGCGCTGCTGCACAGATTACTGTCAGTGATCTGAACAGCGGCGTGTTCGTCTTCAGCCGCCAGTGAAAGCCACCGGCAGAGGATCCCATAGCGACCCAAGCGGTCCGCACGGCATCTGGCCGGGCCCCACTGTGCCCCGGGCCCCTTATCGGCCACCTGGGTCGCTGTGGTGATTGTTACGCCACTGAGCAGAGACCTTTGTTGGACACATTGCTTTGGCGTGCTGGTAACATCGTCTATCTTCATTGGCCTCTGCAGAGAGACCACTGCTTCCCCACAGGAGCAAGGCTTCCACTCTGCAGCATGCTGGCGGTTGTCAGGCTTTTCTACTCAACTAGTTTAAGACTTTTGGTTTTGATGCCCCAGGAATGTATCAACCCAATTGAAAAGGAGCTTGAAAGGAGAACTATGGGGTCAGGGCTTTTCCTCATAGTTCTCCTTAGGGTAACGGGAGGACACAAACTAGCGTCCTCCGGTCACCCTAGGCTCAGTATACCGCGAGCTACAGCTCCCTATATACTGAGACGCCACCGCTGAAACGGATCCCAACAATGCTGTCTGGATCCGCCCAGCTGCATGAGTGACAGCTGGCTCTGCCTATCTAGAGGCAGAGCCAGCTGTACCCGCCCCCTCCCCCGTCCGTTCCGCCAATCAGCGCTGGCGGATCGGAGCGGGGAGGGGGGAATCCAGCCCCTCCCCTGTCACGGCAGAGAGCCGTGACAGGATCGAGAGGTGAGCGAACGCCGGTATGTGTTTGCTCACCTCCCGATCTACTGAGCCGACCTGTGACAGTCTCATTGTCACAGGTTAGGGTAACGGGAGAACACAAACTAGCGTCCTCCCGTCACCCAAAGCTCAGTATATAGGGAGCTCTAGCTCGCGGTATACTGAGACGCGCAGCTGAAGCGGATCCCGACAATTGTGAGTGAAAAGCACCTCCCCCCTCATAGTTCTCCTTTATCACTGATGTAACCTTATTCCGTTCTAGGTACAATTTACCAGTCCCTGCCGCCTCCCAGCACTGAACACTGAGCAGCGGCTCTGCCTGATTATCTCAATGTGAACCAATAATATCTATAGAATGAAGAAATACATTTTACAGAACATTCAGCCCCATCTACTGACCTGGACGAGGTCTTTGCTCTGCGGTGCACCGGATGCCGTTTTGTGCCTTCGCAGCAATGAAGACGCCTGAGAATGGAAATACACATTAAAGAAACGTTAACATTGTCAATCAGTGAACGGCTGTGTACATTCACCCAGCGCGTGAATGTATCTAACACCAAAACTAAAAAAATAGTAGGGATTGTATTGTACCATTGGACAGATTTTCCTTCACTTCCTGTCTAGAGGCACAACAGGAAGTGAAGGGAAATCTCTACAAAGAAAGGGGAATCCTCTTGTTCTTGTGGCAACTCAGAATTTTTTTATGTTCCCTCACATTGGCTCCTAGTGACCACCAGTAGGGATGAGCTAAGGTTTGGACTGAACCTCGAACATGGAAGGTACATAGGCCTCCCACCCTATCAGCTGCGGACTAGGGCATCCCCTGCCTGCAGCTGGCCATATAAAAAGGGGCGGGATGCTTGTGCTGACATCACTTACCTTATATGGTCATGTAGTTATATAAGGTCGATGATGCAGGGGTGTCCCCATAATGAGGTAGCCTGGTAGCCTCAGGCGCCATCTCACTGGGAGATGGCACTGGGGATGTCAGCACGGCTG
>NW_017308584.1:7402-7952 GCF_000935625.1 Nanorana parkeri | reverse complement strand
CTAATAGCTCTGCCGGCTACCATCTTCTGTCTGGCTTTCCTCCCCTTCTCCTGGTCTTCTCAGGCAACTAATAAGGTTGTAACTGCCCTGCAATGACGTCACTGCATCCTGCTCCTTTGCTTACATGCAGCTGCGGGAGGTGAATGCCCTGGCCGCAGCTGATGAGGAAAAAAGTTTCCTTCCGAGTTCAGGGGAAGCTCAGACTCAGACCGGGTTTGGTCTGATTCTGAACTCACCCTTAGCCCCCAGGACAGTTAGAGAATGTGAATCTTCCCATCGGGTACCCGTGCAGCAATAAAAACCTGACTTGGGCCTTATATTACCTTCCTATTTATTAATACATCATGACATTTATTTTAATGGCATTGGAAGCACCTGAGTTATACCTGATATCAGCCTCTTACAGTCCCTGTGCAGCAGAGCTCAGATTGGGGGAGGGAGAAGCAACACAAGGAGCCAAATAGGTGTGTTCTAGTGCCAAGAGCATGGTAATGGTGGCAGGGCCGGATTTACTCTCCCTGCTGCCCCAAGGCCAGGTTCTTCAATGCGC
>NW_017308584.1:5062-6963 GCF_000935625.1 Nanorana parkeri | reverse complement strand
CCCCCAAAACAGCCCCCCCCCAATGAGAATGGCAGACTTGCAGGCTGCATTCAAAACAATGTACAGCATCCCCGCTGTACATTTAGCTCTGCTTGCCCAAATCAGGGCTAAATGTAGAAAACAACTACCCGCCCGGCGCCCGGAACTGCATGTCCCGGCATCGGGAGATAGGAATTCCACACCCCTGCTGCCCCTCTACTCCCTGCTACCCCTCTCCTCCCTGCTGCCCCTCTCCTCCCTGCTGCCCCGAGGCCAAGCCTTGTGGGAAATCCGGCACTGAGTAGTGGGAGAGAGCAGAGTGACAGAGGGATGAGCTCATCAGTGTGCTGCTTATCCTTCACAATCACAGGGTTCGGGGTGGGGAGGAGACCCGGAAGTTCAAGTAAAACTGCACTACAGAATGCTCAGGTCCCCCTCCTCCTGCCAGGCAGGGCCGTGCTGTGTGGTAGAGCTGTGTATATCTCAGGACTGGATGGAACAAAATCATTTTGGTTGATATTTACCCCAATATGAAGTGAAGACTCTATGCTCCCCGGCTCCACCTTGTGGCAGTAATGTGATGCTACATGCTGTGCCAGTGTGTTATAAATCACCCCCCTGTGAAGTATGACAATAAAGAACTCTGGAAATGTCAAAAGTTAACCCTTTCAGTGAGGCCACTCCCACACTGCAAGGGTTAAGTGCTGGTTTTGGTCTAGGAGCCGGAATAAAGGGGATAAACTCACCCGATCCTTGGTCCCGCAGCAGTGAGTGATCCCTCCCCCACCCCACACTCCAGCTGTGTGTTCCTCTGCACATCCACACCAGTCCCTCTCCTCGAGCTTACAATCAATGGTTCCTATCTCACAAGCATGCATATGAGGGCCAATTTAGACAGGAGACAGCATGCCTTTGCACTGTAGGAGGAAACCCACGCAAGCACAAGGAGAGCATGCAAACTCCATGCAGATAGGGATCTTTCCGGGATTTGAACCAGGGACCCCCCAGTACTGCAAAATACATTTTAGCCCCTAGACCAAAACGAGCGTTTAACACTTAAAGGAGAACTTGAGTGCAAATCACTCTGCCTCATAGTTCTAGCCGACCTGTTACAATGAAACTGCCCGCGGTATACTGAGCTTTGGGTGATGGGAGGCAGTGGCGTAACCAGAGTTATGAGCGCCCGGGGCAGAACATTTTTTTCGCCCCCCCATATTATATAAACATCCACTAGAACTGTACCCCCCACCCCCACACATATTTATCAGCTAAGGAACTACAAGTCCAAGCATGCCATCATTTCCCCGCAAGCCGCCGTCCCCGCCGCTAAGATGGCCTCCGGTTCTCTCCCCTTCTCTGAACCGCAGCACTAGGCGTTTGTGTACGGTGGCACCACCGGAGGGTGCCGCCCCCACGGAGAGTGCCGCCCTAGGCAAACGCCTAGTTTGCCTCGCGGTAAATACGCCCCTGCATGTGGGCGGCGGGGGACTTTAAAAATAAATAAATATTTTTTTGTATTTTTTAAACACTTTTTAAAATGTTGTTTTACACTAGCTTTATTGCTATCACTTGTTTGCTAACAAGCCCCCAATGTAATAGCAGATAGGGTGTGACAGGTCCTTTTTATGGAGACATCAGGGGTCTTTCAGACCCCTAATGTCACCTGGGGACCCCAAAGAAGCTGAGGAAGCAGAGAACCAGCTTCTTCTTCTGGTTCTAAGAGCCGGAGAATGTGCACAGTGACAGCGGAAGAGATGTCATACACTTCTGGGTCCAGCGATTGGCGGAGAGTTCAGCGGCTGGAAGCTTGCTGATCTCTCTCCGATCACTCAGGGGAGACCTTCCATGCTGGTTCCGGGCCCGCGCGAGAGATAGCGGAGCCCAGGGTAGCCGCCAGTGGTGATGGAGGGGGGGGGGGGGTG
>NW_017308584.1:927-5017 GCF_000935625.1 Nanorana parkeri | reverse complement strand
AGGGGACCCCGGGGTACCCGCCCGTGGTGGTGGAGGGGGGGGGGGTGCAGCTCACTCCGCCGATCGGTACAAGTGATCCGGTGGCTGTATAGACGTCAGACAACTTGTATCTACAGCTGTTTACAACGGTACCAAGAACACGGCTGCAGCAACTAGCGTTCTACCATGACCCAAAGCTCAGTATATAGCGAGCTACAGCTCGCAGTATACTGAGACGCCGCAGCCGGAATGGATCCCTACATTACTGTCTGGATCCGCCCAGCTGCGTGAGTGACAGCTGGCTCTGCCTATCTAGAGGCAGAGCCAGCCGGGCCCGCCCCCTCCCCCATCCGTTCCGCCAGTCAGCGCTGGAGGATCGGAGAGGGGAGGTGGGAATCCCTGCACATAGACGTGAGTGACAGTCACGCCTCTCTGCAGGGATAGATCGAGAAGTGAGCGAGCGGCGGTATGTGTTCCCTCACTTCCCGATCTATTGAGCTGACCTGTGACAGTTTCATCGTCACAGGTCGGCTCAGATTATGATGTTATCAATTTATTACTTTTCAAAGTTGAATTGAATTACGGTAGCGATGTGTGGTATGGACGTTCGCCCAATAGATGGCGGTAATGAAATGAATGCCAGCGTCACCCTGCGAAGTGGTCTCCATCTTGGAGCACATAGGGGCAGAAGATATCAAATTGGGTGCAGGTTTGTCAGGAGGAAGCCCAGCCTCCTTAAAAGCACAGAAACACACAAGGGATCCTGCACATCCTAATGGCAGCTGAGAAACCCCATGCGTCGCTGCACCAAGTCGGTCAAGCAAAACAAACGATGGATGGAGACTCTCATAGTTTAGAGTTAGGACCGCACTATAAGAGGTGCCTTGACGCGGCAGTGCGGCTTTCACATCCTCTGCAGAAGACGTGTATCCAAACCTCTGCCATTATCCTAACTTTGGCCAACTCCTGCTTAATCGGCTGAAAATCAAGCCATGGGTGGCCCTGCAAGCACCACCTAGCTTGTCCAAAGTTGATTTAAAAATCAAGCTACGTGGACAATTATCGACCAATCACTGACTACATCCAATCACATGCTGGCTCCAGGTCTGAACCTAATAGCCAGCAGTGGAGATTTTTTTTTTTTTTTTTGAAGCCCGTGGAACGTGCATCTAAACAAACTTCCCCCTGTGAACAAAAAAAGTGAACCGCAGCACACAAAACGTGCACAAGGGTGCTTGGTTCTTCCAAAGAAGGGACCTCGATTCCCGCCCCCCCGGGGCGCAAGGCTCCTGACGGGGATTGAGACTGTTGGTCCACCAACCCGAAGGCCGGTGGACCCCGATCCTTTGGGAACCTGCCGAAACAGGTCCCTCACAGTACTAGGCAAGGGGCACTCCCAGAGAGAGACCCCCCTCCTAGGTGGGAGGAGACAGAGAACCCTATGTAAGGGCACAGAATCTCCTCCCAACATCAGGAACAAGGCCCAGAAGGAACCTGCACCCGCTGCATCGGTGGGTCAAATTTAAAATAAAAAAGTGCATATAGTGCTATAAATAAATCTAAAGTGCCAGTGCACCACGCTGACAGGCCTTAGGGGCCGGAGTGCAAAAATATGGCCCCGGACTAGCCATAAGGCCTGTCCAAGAGGCGATGTGCAGAATATGCAAGGTGGTGTGTGACCAAGTGCATCAATGAGTCAATGTGGGGTCCCACACCCAAGTGACTTTCTGAGCACCCCTGGGACGCCACCCCCACAACACGACGGGCTCTGCTGCCTCTCAACCCTCCAGCCAGACCAAGCTTCGTATCCATTCAGATTCCTCTATCCACACAGTTAGCATTGATGGGGAAATTGATTGATTTTCTCTTGTCCAGCCTGAGGGCTGATTCACAGAAAGTCAAGCCATGTATGGAGGCCTTAAATATTGCTGCGAATGGCAGTAGTGGGATGGGAGGAGAGTGTCTCAGAACCGGGACAGGGGCCCAGTCATGGCTGCCGCTGCTCCAAACGCTGCACTCATGATGGCCAACAAGCTCCCTAGAAGCCATGGTTTCTGAACACCGCACTGGTAATGGCCAACTAGCTCTTTAGAAGCCATGGTTTCTAAACACGCACTGGTAACGGCCCACAAGCTCCCTAGAAGCCATGGTTTCCAAACACTGTACTGATGATGGCCAACAAGCTCCCTAGAAGCCATGGTTTCTAAACACGCACTGGTAACGGCCCACAAGCTCCCTAGAAGCCATGGTTTCCAAACACTGTACTGATGATGGCCAACAAGCTCCCTAGAAGCCATGGTTTCTAAACACGCACTGGTAACGGCCCACAGGCTCCCTAGAAGCCATGGTTTCCAAACACTGCATGGATGATGGCCAACAACCTCCCTAGTAGCCAGGGTTTCCATACACCACACTGATGATGGCCAACAGAAGCCATGGTTTCCAAACACCACACTGTTGATGGCCAACAAGCTCCCTAGAAGACATGGTTTCCACACACTGCACTGATGATGGCCAACAAGCCTGAAACATAAAATATTGGGCAGTTTGGGTGATATAACCAGCTCTTCGGCATGTACAGTTGGTCAAAGTGTAGAAAGGAATAATTTTCATGGCTCTGCCCATTATCCTCATATAAGGAACAAACCCCGTGTTTTGGGGTTCATTGATGGAATCACCCACATATATAACACCATTTTAACATCCTCTACCTAAACCAGCGATTTGACAGACATTCACGCCATGAGCCATGTAAATTAAAGGATTGACACCCGTCACAAACCCCCTGCCACCATGAGATACTAGAACAGGGTGTTTCCACAAAACGTTCACTCCTCCCATCCTGTTCTTGGGCAATCAGCATCTAACTTGACACATTCTCTGGTGATTGCTGACTGAGGTACCTGTGTGGCTATAAATGCTGGGGGTATCTTCCTGGCACTCAGTAGAACTAAAGGACAGGGCCGTCCCTGTAATGAGACAGCCGGAGGCTGTTGCCTCAAGTGACATTTCTTTGGGTCACATGGGGAGCGGCAGGCGGAGCAACATTGCCGCTCTGCTGCACAATGTTTGCAGAGGGCCTGCCACACCCCTTTCTGGCCAGAGCATGATCCCAGGTATCTAAGAGCCATACATATCTCCCTGCCCAGCTCTTAGCAACCTAGGATGCTCTGACTGGTGTCCCACCGACCTTCTGGCAACCAGTAACATCACTGGTTGCCAGGAGCTTGGCGGGATGCGGGGCAGAGTGTCCCAGACTGCTAAGAGGGTGCACTATCCAGCAGCCCCCATCCACCCTGAGGGTGTCCCTAGCCTTTTTGGGCTGCAAAAAAGCTAGGGACTTCCCCCTTAAGTCCAGTTGAATATGACTAACTACTTAGTGACGTGCGGTAACTCTTGTTCCAGGTGAGGCATTCCCCAGCACGCCCCCGGCCGAAGCACCGCCCCTGCTGGACAAAACTCCACCCCCACCTTATGAACCCCCGCCCCAACCCCCCGTCCCCAAGCTAGCGTAAAGGAGGAAGGGAGGAGACAAGGAGGAGCCTCCCTGTCCCTCACTTGCTCGTCACTGCTGAGGCATCAAGATCGATGGCCTCAGTGTTTTTCTTTTTTTGTTTTGACAGCTTGGACCAGAGGCGCTTTGCCCATTGGCCCAAACCATCCACAGAGCTCACGCCTCTAACAAAGAGTAGAGTCTGTGACAGCTCTGGCTTCAATAGTTAGGTTACACAAGCAGTGGAGAAGCCCGCTGCTGTGTAACCTAACTAGCTGTCCAAAGCCGGATGCAGCGCCTCCTGTAATTAACACTCCGCTCTCCGTCCATGGCAGGTTACACGGCGGGGCGGGGGGGGGGAGGATTTCCCTCCTCTGTAACCTGATAGAAGCCGATCTGAATGGAGAAAAAGCTGTCAGCTTCACACTTGAAGCTGACAGCTTTTTCCTCCATAATTCTAGGTGAGGCTCCGCCCCCTGACCGCATGTAACCACTACTACTTGTCCGATGGGACACTGGTTCAGTAGATGGCTTTAGCTGTCCGATGCTTTACATTGGTGCAGTAGATGGCTTCTTGGTTCCTTTTGGCCCCCCCCCCCGCACCCCCGAAGCGCTACC
>NW_017308584.1:0-737 GCF_000935625.1 Nanorana parkeri | reverse complement strand
TTAGGACTTCCAGAAGAGTTGGAAAAGTCTTACGTTGGTCGGCCATACTTGTCCTCCGTCATTTTATGTATGAAGCAAAGAGATAGGGGTTGCCACCTTTTCTTCAAGCGAAACCCGAACACACTCTAGTGATGCGCGGACATTTCTTTGGAGGGAGAATGGACATCCGTATGTAAATATCACAGTTGAGACTATTTTCAGTGTGGGGGGGGGGCAGTAGCCCCTATCTTCATTTTGGTTGCCCCCTGTCTGCCTGACATCTTGTGTCCGGGTTTCTGCTGCCATGAAACATACACACACAGCATTCAAAATCCAGACTATCCGGGTGAATCCTGGACAGGTGGCAAAAAGAGAAGAGTACGACCTGCGACAACCTATAGCACTCTATCATTTTTTTGGTTTCTGCTCTTCCCACTCTCTTATCATTCTATGTCTCTGCGTATATCTGTCAGGAATCTGCATAGTTATGTTCAGAGTGAGACTCACCGAGTGTCAGCAGCAGCAGGATAGGCGCTGGAAGCCTCTGATCCATGTCCGTCCTCCCGGGTCCTTTATGTTCCTCTTCTCTTCCCGGTGATGACCGGTTTTCTTATCACCTAGATGTTAACAAATTTGTGCCAGTGTTCGTGTAGCGATTATCTCTGCGTGACTTTTACAGCGCATTCACCTGTGTCTCCACACCGAACCTGGACACTAATGTCTCTGTTCTACAATGCTGTGCACTCTGATGTCTCTGT
>NW_017308583.1:158686-174986 GCF_000935625.1 Nanorana parkeri | reverse complement strand
CAAGCACTCAAAAATAGAATCCACTGGATTCACACCAATGATAAACTATCGGTGCGCCTAATGGACCGTATTCAAAAATTTGAAACAACATGGGAACCTTGGATTAAACATTTCCTTCCACCCTCCTTTGACACCCGCTTGATGACTATCTGAGAGGACACAGAGTATCGTCACCCCTTGCTGACCAGATGACAGATTGCGGGCAGGTACTTGCGTCACGACTCTACCCACCCCCCCCCCCATACTTCCCCTCTTTTCATTGGTTTTTGTTTTCTTGAACCTGTTATTATGTACTTACAAAGATCCACGCAATCTGGACCCACACAGATAGGGCCCTTCTGTGCCCTGGATACAGTTTAAGCATTTAACGCGATGGAGCATGTTTAGAACACATACGCCTCTTTTTCTTTTCTTTTTCACTTTAGCATATACATATGTTAATGTTTTTGTACCAATGTGCGCATGCACAACGCATACGTTGGAGTGTATGTACTAACTGTATTTCTATACTTGGAAAAAATTAATAAAAATCTTATGAAACTAAAAAGAAAGATAGTAAAGCGCGGAGGTAAATTAATTTAAAACAAATTATTTAAGGCTATGGCCTTCAGGTTTGCTCCACTGGCAACTACAAAGGGTTGGCAGGCAAGCAGAAATAGCGTAACTATAGACAAGAGGAGGTCAGTAACAAGAAGACAGACCATGTTGGAAATCAGTTAATGATGTCAGATCTGTGAAAAAGCCATGGTCAATACTAGGGATGCACCAATACTAGTATCAGTATCGGTGCCGATACTGAGTATTTGGACTAGTACTCTTACTCGCCCAAATGCTCCAATACCTTCCCCGATACCGGAACTTCCGGTCAGAGGAAGAGGAACATGTAGCCAGCTTCCAGTGCGATTATGAAGCTGGGCAGCAAGTAATGACCCACCTCTTGGCTTCCTGATTAGCCGGGAAGCTGGCTCCATGCTGATTGGCCGGGAAGCCGGCTTTCTGGCCAATCAGCATCGAACTGGCCGAACAGCCAGCTCCGTGCTGATTGGCCTGGAAGCTGGCTTTCCAGCCAATCAGCATCGAGCCAGCTTCCCGGCCAATCAGGAAGCTGGGAGGTGGGTCATTGCTCGCCACCCGTCTTCCTGATTGGCACGGGAAGCTGGCTCGATGCTGATGGGCTGGCAAGCCAGTTTTCCCGGCAAGCACAATGGAGCCGGCTTCAGATTGCCCAGGAAGCCGGCTCCATGCCAGCAGAAGCACCGGTATAAGTACTGGGTATAGACAAGTACCGAAATAAAAGTATCGGTACTCGTACTGGATACCAAAAAAACGGTATCGGTGAATTCCTAGTCAATACCATAAGAGCAGACTGCCATACAGCATAGCAATGGTGGTCAGAGAACAAGCCAAAGTCAGCACCAACTATGCAAATATGGTATTAAAGAACTCCAGAACAAAGTATCCAGATAGCTAGTGGAATTTACCTCTGAAAATTCTGTGAGTGGCTCATAAAAGCTGGTAGGTCAATTGATACACAACAACCAGGGCCAGGATGAAAGGGGCAGGAGGGGCAGCTGCTCCTGGTGCAGTGTTTTTTGGTGGGGGAGTACCGCATGCTGAGCTGTGCCCCCCTCATCACATGCGTTTTGTATCTCGGACTCATTTCCAGCCTAATTCTCTCAGAGCTCAGCTCACCCTGCCATCATCTCCTAATCTCCATAGTCTTCTAGCAACTATAAATGCTCTCATCCCACCCACCTTGTCCATGACAAGTCAAAGCTTTGTTCCTTGTGATGGAAGATGCCTGGTTGATTGGTTTGGGCAACAAGCTACTCACTGGCTTCAGATGTGTATTTAAGGCCCTTACAGAGGAGGATGGGGGTGATGTTACTCACAGATAGATGGAAGCAGCTGGGCAATGATTGGGAAATTACCTATGCCAGTGCCCCCACCTTGCATTTTGCCTCTGATTGGTCCGGCACTATTCAAAATCAGTGCAAGGAAACTGGCAGAGTCAAAGAACACACAGTAGGAAGGTCCCACAATGTCACTGTGCAAGTACGGGTCCACATGAAACCTGATTGGCAGGGCTGGATCAGGAAGGGGGGTTGATGTGCAGTATTGGCATCTTTGCCTTAGGCACTGGATGACCTTGTGTCCCAGCACTAACAACAACTGTCAGAGTTTGTTAAAGCTGTGTCTCATTCTATTATAGTTTAGTGCTGCACAAGCACAGAACACTGGTTTTGAATCCAAGCAAGACAGGGATGCATTATTTTCAATTCCAGAATCATTTTCTGCACAGTGTATTGATAGAAGATAAATTACCAGATAAATCGGTGGCTCCTTCTGGAAGAGGAACACCATCACCATATAATTTAAAAAGTTACATAAAAGTCAGATACCTCAGCTACCATAAAACCAGTGCTATGAAAAATATGTGGGCTACCATTACTAATTTTAGCCATTAGAAATGCTAGTTTAATTATTGTCACGCTCATCTAACGGTTTTAAACTTACTGACTACAAAAAAAGATACAGTTATTACAAGTGAAAAATTTAAAAATTGAATGAATTGTTTGTTCGCCAATGCCAGAAGTCTGCCAAGCAAAACTGGAGAATTGGAAGCTTTACTGCATGAGGAGAACTCTGACATAATTGGTATTGCTGAATCTTGGCTTTGCTCGTCACATGATTGGGCTGTTAATATTCCTGGCTATGAAAAATTGAGAGTTTTACCCCTTGTATGGCGCTTATCAGAGGTACGGGGAAATAGCGGAGGGGGGAGGCAGTACTTGATGGGTACACCAGTTAATGCTTGTAGTATGGTAGGTATAGGTACGGGGGGTGGGGGAACAGGGTGGTGGCGTAGGTGTGCGGCTTCCGTTCTGTCTGGACCGGGGTGTCCAACACGTGTACTATAGGGAAACAAAAATTGGAGACGGAAGCGCCACTACCTAGCGCAATAAATGTGGTAGAGTGGGGTGTAAGCGTAAGTGTTGTACTCACCTGAGTCTGGGTGAGTATTCGCTTGTAGTCGTCGGGTTGCAGTGGAGCGGATGGGGTGGAAGTGGTCCCTCTTTTTCAGGGTGGCGTGGCGTTTCAACCCAGTAGGCAGATGGGGATACAAACGCAAGGGGGTGAGGTATGCAATGGTGGGTGAAGAAGGGGTGGGCTTCTGTGACTCACCGTGGGGATAGTGGAGGGCGGCTTTCAGCGATGCCGGTGCGGCCCGTGTGGTGCCGCGGCGGTGGACCCTGGGGTGATCCTCAGTAGTGCTGGCACAGGAGTCCTCTAGTGGTAGGTGCTGTGGACCGGTAGAGCGACGTGTTGTCCTGGATGGGGGAGCTGGAGAGCGGTTGGCGGTGGCGGACTGTTCAGCTGCAGTGGAGAAGGATTCACGCTGGGGCTTTCGGGCAGCCCGACGAAGCTGTGACCTGCAGGCGTTTGCTGGAGAAGCCTGAAGCGCGGATGTTGCGGCGTGAGCCGTGAAGAGCGGGTCATGGGAAGAAGTTCCGGGGGTTGGAGCCTGGTGTCCAGGAACGAGCGGTGTTCGTGGACGGGTGGAGTGTAGGAGACACTCTGAAGAACCTACCTACCCCTGGAGGACACCTGCGGAGGCCCTCCCCAGGGCCCCCCGCCGCGGCACCACACGGGCCGCACCGTCATCGCTGAAAGCCGCCCTCCACTATCCCCACGGGGAGTCACAGAAGCCCACCCCTTCTTCACCCACCATTGCATACCTCACCCCCTTGCGTTTGTATCCCCATCTGCCTACTGGGTTGAAACGCCACGCCACCCTGAAAAAGAGGGACTACTTCCACCCCATCCGCTCCACTGCAACCCGACGACTACAAGCGAATACTCACCCAGACTCAGGTGAGTACAACACTTACGCTTACACCCCACTCTACCACATTTATTGCGCTAGGTAGTGGCGCTTCCGTCTCCAATTTTTGTTTCCCTCTAATGCTCTGGCTATGCTCTCTTTTGGAGAGACCGAGTAAAACAAAAAAGTGGCGGTGTTTGTCTCTATGTGGGAAGTGATCTAAAAGTGAGTGTGAAAGAGGACTTTGTTGATGGTGAGTGTGATGGTGCTGAGGCATTATGGGTGCAGTTGTATATTGGTGTGCATAATGCAAAGGTAATTGGAGTTTGTTACAGGCCCCCCAGTGTTAATGAAGAGATAGAGACTCAGCTCCTTACACAGATAGAAAGGGCTGCAAGGGCGGGGACAGTCGTATTAATGGGAGATTTTACCTATCCATTGACTAGCATAATGGCACTGCTGGAACAGTAGGAGGGCGGACATTTATAAGCTTATTACATGACAATTTTGTGGTACAGTATGTAGAATGCCCAACTAGAAACGATGCTCTGCTGGATCTGGGGTAATCTCCAACAATGCGGAGCTTATTACAAATGTTCATATAAAATCACATCTGAGTAGCAATGACCATAATATGATTTCATTTAACTTCAATTGTAAACAACATGCACATATTGGAAAAAAAAAAACACTTAACTTCAGGAGAGCAAATTTTCCCATGCAGAGGGCTGCTCTTCAAGACTTAGACTGGAAGGGAATATTGTCATCAAAAACACATAACAGAAATGGGAATGTTTCAAATCAATTGTTCACAAACATACTGCAAAATATATTCCTTTAAGCAATAAGTTTAAAAGGCTAAAAGTAAAACCCCCCCAAAATTCCTTCAATATGTTAATAGTAAAAAGATCAGGTCTGAGCATGTAGACCCCTTACAAGATAAATCAAAAAGAGGAAAAAAAAACCACTGAGACAATTGATCTCGATGCCTCAGCAGTGGTAACTGGGGGCAAAGAGAATGCAAATCTTTTTAATACTTTCTTCAGCTCTTCAGAAGCTACCGTAAACAAGATATCAGTGCCAGTGCTTACAAACCCATTCTGCAGGAAGCTAAAACTTTTAAACATCAGGAAGCAGTATCCATTGTAAATGATTTAATCAGCATTTGAAAAAGTTTAAAAACATTTTGACTTTTATCACTTTAAGCTGTAGAACCAGGCAAATCAAATGATTCACAAGTGGAGAAAGGAGCACCGAGACAAGCCAGGACATGTCTGCTGCTTCTCTCCATTGTAGCCTCTCCAGAACAAAGGACACATGAGGTGGAGGGGGTTAGTTGCTCAGCAACAGCCTGTGTACTGCCCTTTCCCTCCCCTCTCATGCCGGCTCCTCCCGGGACCTTTGTAAGTGTTGGTGGGAAGGCTGCATGCTCTCTTCCTCGCTGACTGGTGAACTAGAGGCTGCGCTGAGGCCGGTCTCTGTCTGTGGATTCAAAAGGATACGGACTTAACCCTGTCTGTTCTGCTCCACTGCTGCTGTGAGGCCTGCTGGGATCTGTTGTTCTACCCTTACTGGATGTACTCACATGGTGCCTTGTTACCTGTTGGATTACCTCTTGCTGCACCTCTGACCCCTGGACTACTAGCATTGTGACTCTGGATTTATTCCTTCCTTGGCCCATTGCCTACTTTCTGGGTGGACCCTCCCCGTGGCCTGCAACCCACCAGGACCTAACCCCGGCCTTTGTACCTTGCTTTGTATACCTGAATTCCCCAATAAACACCCCGCACGCGGGGTTCCGTGTGATTTGCCTCTGTGTATTCTCTCTGCGCTCCTAGTTCGTCACACCTTCATCTATTTCTAAACTCACAGGCTGATTTGCCGTAGGCATTTGCCTAGCTGGCCTAAATGTTAATACAGCTTTGACAGTTGTGTGGAAAGTTAACTGAACAAAAGGCCATCATACACAATCCCATTCACAACTAGATATGAGCAAAGGCACCTTCTCACTTCACTGCTATTGTCTCATTCTCTTCTTCACCGGCTCTGATGTTCCTGACACTCTGTCACTTGCAGGAAATAATGCTTGGCTGGATTAACATTACAGGTGCCTATAGGCAAAATATCATTGTTTACCTTGTGCGATCCTTACTAGCAAGTAAACCTCTCTCTATATACTGTATATCATTACATGTCTCTTTAAACTCATTTAAATTGAAACAGAAACACTTCTTATATTACACTTGTCAACTGCAAATTAATTTATTTTAGGTGCCCTACCTCTTAGATATATGGGGGTTGATTTACTAACCTTATAAACACGCCACAAACAAGTATACACCTCTGTAGTGTGTTCCCTCCCAGCATGATCTATTGGTGGAATCTAGACACCTTTGTAGTGTGTACACACCCAGCAGGTGTTGTGCAAAGCCCTGCATGAATTGCAAGGTGACGTTGTGTAAATTAGCTCTACATTGTGTTGCTTGCGTTGATGAATGCAGGAATGTAAATGCATGAGCTAACCATTTTTGTCTAAACTGTGAAGCAGCATTATATATGCATCATGTGCATGATTTTTCCATATATGGCATTAGTGGAAATATGCTTTTAGAGACTTTTTGGTTGATAAACACGTTTTGCTGTGTAAAAATCACAAGCACCTAGTGCGTGCGTGTGTTTAGGTTAGTAAATCACCCCCATGGTCTCACAATATGCTACGGTATATGCTAATATCATATCATTGCATACTACATACTGTAGTTACATGGTCAATAAGACTAAAAAAGGCTGATTTCCTTAAAGTGACCCTAAACTCAGGAGTTAAACCTTAAAAATGCATTTAAGTACCTTAACTATTAACAAAAAATTATCTTATTTGTAGTCTATTATAGGAGAGAACTTGCAGCGGTGGCTACTTTACAACACACGTGGACCATGGGGAACAAAAGTAGCCACCCTCCAGAAGGAAGGACAGAGGTGATTTGAGGATCTACAGCTGAGTGATGCAGAAATAAGATACATTTATGTTAATATTTAAGGTAGCTGAATGCATTTTTAAGATTTAACTCCGGAGTTTAGTGTCACTTTAAAGTTGAGTCTCCCATATCTCCTCCAGTTTTGGTCTAGAATAAAGCAAGGCAACCCTGCCCCCTATCTCGTGCAACATGCATCCTTTTGAAAAGTTTTCCTGATTGGATAGCAAAATGCCTTCATAACCCTTAAGGTAAATCAGCTGAGTTCAATAGATCAAACTATTGCTCTCTTAGCCTTTAGTAGTTACTGTATAACATTGATTATTATTAGTCACAGGAAAATAGTTTAAAATTGCAATATTTATTTTGTCATTACTATCTTATGTGGCATAACATATTGAAGACTTAAGCATTTCTAAACCTAAAAATATAAATTTCATACATTGCAGATTACCAGTCCTTAGACATGATGGCTGCATTAGGCTTTTTTTTTTTTAAGCTTGTTTTCCTTTATTTTCAACAGGTGCTCCTCACTCATTGTACTTTATCTGTGGAGGAACAGCATTGTCAGCCTAAGCTACTCTACTAAATTGGATTATAAATAGTGATGGGCCGAACAGGCCCGAGTTCGGTTCAAATTTGAACTTCAGAACATCCAAAAAGTTTGAACTCGAACTCAATGCAAGTCTATGGTGGTAGAACTTTGAAAAAACAATTGTCCCCTTTAAGAGGGCTTATATGCAAGTTATTGGCCATAAAAAGGGTATGGGGATCTGTGTACTGCCCTGGGGGGACAGTGATTTTAACATAACTGACATGGCCACTTTGTACTGGACTGGAAGGAACAGCCATCCTAGTCTATTTGGTGGTACCACCCCACATGTACAGGCCACTGCTGTCCCCAGGGTCAATCTACAGAGCTCTGCATTGTGGGCCTTTTTTAATGAATCCTCTTCTGGCAGCACTATTGCGGTTTGTAGTCTCTGCCTGCAGTATGTCAGCCATGTTGAAAGTACCAACCATTTGGGTACCACATGCATAAGGAAACATATTACTCTAGATCACAGAACTCGGGGGAGCAGCTCCTTAATGAGACAAGTCAGCAGCTAAAGGCTGCACTCCTGCTCCTCTTTGTTCCTCCCTTTCTGCATCTCCCCTTCCCCCCACAACATTCTCCTGCTGTTTCCACTGCAACATCTGAGGCTTCTTGTGATCTTAGTGACAGGGGTAGAAGTTTCACAAAGTGTTGCAGAGGCTTAGGATATGCCACCTCAAGCAGGCAAGTGGGTAATGAGGCCATGCTGAGTAGGCTTAAACCTACCCCACCATCTTTATCAGCATCCTTCCCAAGGCAAGTGTCTCTTTTGCAGCTATTGGAGCTGAAGAAAAAAAATGTCCCTAAATGACCCCCATGCCCCATGTCTTAATGCCAGAACTTGATCCCATTCCAGCTTGTGTAATAAGCACCCTTCCGTGAGGCTGATGGCCTGGACTAGACCACTGTGGCAGGTACCCAGCAATCATTATTTTTATCCCAATAGGCCATCTTGCACTCCACCAGCCTGTGGTACTTAATCATGGTAGTCATGACTATGAACATGTGGCCCAGTAACCTTGGGTGGGGATGCTATATATTCTCCACTGCACACTGGGTCAATATTTTGGCAGCTGGAAAGGATGCAGGACAGGGCACATTACTGGAGTTGGTCTTCTCTGATGGTGAAAGTGCAATAAGCTGTACACCATCCTCATCACAGACTCATCACAGACCTAATCATCTGACTCCTTAGAACCAACAGTCCCCCAGCAGTCCCCCCAAGCACCCAGAGCATGGGAAACATCCCAGGCTAAATGCTGCCATGTTGTGTTGCAGCTTGTATGCATGTGGGACAGGAACTACACTGGGTAAGAGCAGATGACAGCTCTCAATCTCTCTCCAGGCCAAGAGGTGACTGACACCATGCCATGTTCAGCCAGGCACCCTTTGCCTGGGAAAAAAAACACACATGTACCTTGCCTGGCACATGTCCTCCACTTGGTGGTGCAGCAGATCTTCATGAGGAACCCTGGCTTTCAGGAGGGCCTTCGTCAGGCCATAAGGGTTTGTGGTCACTTTAAGTGGCCATACACAGCATGGCATGCCTGGAAGAAATGCAGCACCAACATCAGCTGCCTGTCAACTGCCAAATATGTGACACCCCCACATGATGGAACTGAACTTAGACATGCTACAGAGACTACATCAGAATCAGTCTGCCATTAATGAGTACCTGTGTGAATATGATTCAAGAACAACATCTAAGGAGCTTGCACTCTTTTCACTACATCAATGGTCCATCATGCAGGGGACGTGCAGCATTTTGACACCTTTTGAAGAGGTGACCAAAATAGTGATCTGCAGCAAGGCAGGGATTACTGATACAATTCCTTTCCTGTTCCTCCTAGAGCACACACTGTGCGGCCTAATGAATCAAGCACTGGAAGCACTGCAACAGTAGGAAGAGAAGGAATTGCTTTTGTCTCAGGGCCAGCAGGAACCTTTGCCTAGTATGTCCATCCTTGTGAGGTTAAAGCAACAGGAGGCCAAGGAGAGATATGAAGAGGAGAGTTGTGGTGCTGGTGGTAAGGAGGATGATGAACTGGGGTAGGCTTCAAGGGAGACATTTCACCCCTCCCAAACCCCAGTTGTTAGACATGGGTTGCGGTGGGATTACTGAGAACAGATTTGTCTTCAGCAACGCTGAGGATTCATGGTTCACTGCTGCAGACAATTTATGGCAAATTTGGTTTTATGCTCCAATACCTGTGCAAGGACCCCAGGATTTGGGACACCAAGGATAGAGACCATATCTGATAAAAGGGTAAAATTACCAATCTACTGCCACCACCCCAGAGGGAGACCAAAATGAGGAGGTGCTGTGTAATAATCAAGTTACCACGTTATTTTATGGTGGCAGGATCCCCTTTGATGAGCAATGTGTTTCCAATCCTCTGATTCCTGAATGGAGCAGCAGCAGTGATGGATGCCTTAGGTCCCCTTTTTAAGAGGTTTTTTAAACCACAGTGTCAAGGCCTGGATGCAGGCAGCACATGAAACACATGATTAGTGATCAAGTTCAGGGCTGATGTGGACACTGTCAGAAGTGAGGGCCCTATGAACTATTAGGGTCTATGCTGGATAACTGTTCGGACCTTGCACAGTATGCGCTGGATCTTCTGGGTTGGCCTGAAGCCAGTGGCTGTTCGAGTGAACCTTCCATTTTGTTATGAAGAAGCAAATCCTACTGTCACCTGACAGTGTGGAGGGACTTACTTTTAAGAAAAAAAATCATTGTTATTTTAACCAAGGACTACAAAACTCCTGCTGTTGATACTACAGACAGAAATGTTTAGCGTCATCCACTTTCCCCTAACCCCCCAAAAAAACGATACCTGCCACAATTAGCAGCTCGTGTTACATCCCCAAGACCATTCCAGTGCTCTAGCTCTGTAAAGGTGCCACACAATGTTTCCACAGCTCGACCTCCATTGCAATATGTATAATATTTGTTGCAGCGAAAATCCTATATTGTACCTCAGAGCTTGGAGCCTAGTCAGGTGCTTTGGCACTGTAAAGGTGCCACAAAATGTTTCTGCAGTTCAAACTCAATTGCAAAGTTTCTAATGTTTGTGTGGGATAAATCCTATGTTGCACCTCAGAGTTTGTGGCCCATTCCAGTGCTCCAGGACTCAAAAATATTTATGGTTGTTGTTTCACAGATAATACACTGTAATATTTATTTCAAGATAAAAACTGCTTAACCAAGTTGATTACATGTGGTTCAGCCACTGTACAATATTTGTGGCTATTGTCTTTCAAATAATACACGCTAATGTTTATTTAATGAAAAAACCTGCCTTCTCCCTCTCATTTCAATTTCAGTTTAACCAAGTTGCCTACATACTGTCCCGCCATTATAAAATATGTGTGGCTATTTTCTCTCAGTAATGCATTTTATTTTTGCAGGATAAAACCTGCAAAGTCTTTCTCGATTTTTTGCCTAGTTGCTAAGTGCTTGTGTACTGTCTTAAAGCTAGCTAATTTCTAACAAATACATGGTATATTTTTGAATATTTGGGGAATAATTTGGGATATGGGGTAAGGAGGGGTTCAGGGAATTTGGGGTTGTGCTTTTGAATTGTTTTTGTGCACTCTGTTTTGACATTTTATTTAAGCCAATGCAGTATGTTACTGCAAAAAAAGCTCACAAACGATACCATTAAACTATTTTGCCCCTGGCCAATATACACGAAGTTGACTGCTTCAGCTTTATTTTTTAAGAAGAAACCTCTTTCTATAGCTTTTAGATCTGTTGTGACTGCTACTTCCATCTGGCCTTTTAGTGATTGATAAAAAAAATCAGGTGTTGCTGCCAAAACAACTATATCATCTCAAGTAGAAATAAGTCAGATAGGGGTGCTACTGCTGTATTTAAGCCAGGCTAACTGTAAAAGTTTAAAAATCAAATTCACATTGTGTCGCTGACACTGTCCATGAAAATTGTACAACTCTGTAATACCACATGCATACAGTATATGCATACATCTCTCAAGCATGTAATGTAAAGGATTTTTCCAATGTTGCCCTTAGAGTCGCATTAAAAGGATCCTAATCCCACTGTATGGTATGTATTTTTCAATGCTTTCGACCCCATAGCAGTGCCAAGCTCCACATGCCCTTTTTTGATGATTGAATAAACAATTTAATTTGCCATATATGGACTTCACTAGGATTTACCACAGAGTTTGAGATCGCCAAACTTCGAACCAGATTTGCTTAAAAGAGAACTATGGGGTAAGTGTTTTTCCCCATAGTTCTGTTTAGGGTCACGGGAGGACATACGCTAACCTCCTCCTATGACCCAAAGCTCACTATATAGCGGGTTATTGCCCTCGATATACTGAGAGCACCGCAGCCAGGACGGATACCGACAACATTGACGAGATCCACCTAGCTGCGCGAGTGACAGCTGGTTCTGCCTCTAGATAGGCAGAACTGGGGGTGCACATGCTTACTTTAATGTTTTAATGCTAGTAATTAAAATCCAGAAAAAAACAACTATGCCATGTAAACCAGGCTATGTTAAAATTAGAGTCTTAAAAGACTTCTGCACAGTGTAATGAATACTTCTGAAAACAAGGCACATTTTTTTCTCATGCATCCTCCCTGTGATGTGTTTTCCTATGCTCAGTAATGTCATTACTGTATAATAAACCATTAGGCTTTATTCTCTGAGATGTTGGTTAAGGCCACAAAGTTGTTGCATCCATTGTGCATATTTGACAGGCTTACTTTAAATATATTACACAGTTTCATTATCACATGCTTAGCAGAATCATAGTCCCACTGTAAGATACATGGTATGGTTGCAGGTTCTTGGACATTTCCCGTTGTATCAATGATAAGCAGATTCAGTTGTGATACAAAATTCCAGATATCATCTTCTTCCTGCCACATGAGATGTCCCCGTTTTGAAACATCCCATGAATGCAATGTTCAGCAGAGGCCTCTTCATGTCACAGAATCAGCAGATACACGTATATCACACTGGTCATTAGTGAGCATCCTTCTCTTCCAGCCTGGCCCTCAGCACAATGAAAAGACAGGACACGAGCCATAAAACTGAAGCCCCTGTCACCTGCTGTCACCTAGGTGAGGATTTATCTGGTCCTGCACTGTCCTTTCCCTGGATGGTTATGAATAATGAATGGATAGTTCTTTTCCCCAAGCATTAATAAGACTAGAACCAACTCAAAGAGAAAAAAACTTTCTGCCTCAAAAGACACCTTGCGTCTTCTGCAGTCAAGATCCATTTCTAATTTCTAGCCAGGCCAGGGGGGACATGGATATATGTGTGTGTGTGTGTGTGTGTGTGTGTGTGTGTGTGTGTGTGTGTCTTCCAAATATAAAAATTTACACATTGTCATTAACCTAAATAATATACCATAAACCAATATGTAGCATTTAGTAAAATAAATCAACCAAATGCTTTCACATCAAACCAGAGAAGAATGATTATGTTTTATGTGAGGATGTATATATGGATATTGTACACATTTATTAATTTGTGCAATTACATTGCTTAGAATAGATTACTTCAATTCTAATTAATGTATTTTTCAGAAAAAACATACACTCTATTTAAATCTGAACCTTTAAATGCATACAGGAGAAAAGGTTTATCCGCCTAAAGCTTTTGCACCAACCCACACCACTGCTAAGAATTTCCTTCCTGGTAATAATCTGGATGTCTTTTCTTCACTTTGAATTGGCACTGGCAGTAAGGTATTTCAAGCTGGGTCTTAAGAATGAGGGGTGCATGTGACCTTCTCCTAGGATGCAGTACTTGGGCCTGTAAATTGTCAAGTGCTCCCACATTCTTTATTGAAGTAAACAAGCAAAGTTACAGATTCACATAATGAAAGAGCCCTTGAGAACACTGCCACCCGATGAAAAGGACAAAATCATCAACCCTGTGTAAGCTCTGACACCTTTCTACTAGGAGCCTACTCAGGGTTTGCTCCTGGACCAAGAAAGCAGTGCTAATTGCACCTGTCTAACACTGCAGGTATGGACTTTCATCTGCCATGGTGGACCTCAGTCAGTGACACATTGGCTTGCTTCCCTGGTAATGCTGGGGGATTAGGCTGAGCGAAATATGGCAACAGACTCCATTGTCATTTAGCATTTTCTTACAATGACAACAAACTCATATGTATCCTAAGAGAAGGAGTTCAATGACCTCCACAACTGTTTTCTACACTCATTATCATGACTTGAGATCAGTCTTAAGGTGCCCATACACCTTACGATTATCGTACGATAATCGTATGCGATCGACTTTTCGTACGACAATCGTAACGTGTGAATAGAGTGCCCGACCGATAGTACTATACAATCGTACGACTTTTGACGGTCAAGCATGTTTGAAAACTTTAGTTGGTGCGATGTTCGCATGGTTGGTGGCGTTTCCGTCCATCAAAAGTCGTACGATTGTATAGTACTATCGGTCGGGCACTCTATTCACACGTTACGATTGTCGTACGAAAAGTCGATCGCATACGATTATCGTACGATAATCGTATGCGATCGACTTTTCGTACGACAATCGTAACGTGTGAATAGAGTGCCCGACCGATAGTACTATACAATCGTACGACTTTTGACGGTCAAGCATGTTTGAAAACTTTAGTTGGTGCGATGTTCGCATGGTTGGTGGCGTTTCCGTCCATCAAAAGTCGTACGATTGTATAGTACTATCGGTCGGGCACTCTATTCACACGTTACGATTGTCGTACGAAAAGTCGATCGCATACGATTATCGTACGATAATCGTATGCGATCGACTTTTCGTACGACAATCGTAACGTGTGAATAGAGTGCCCGACCGATAGTACTATACAATCGTACGACTTTTGACGGTCAAGCATGTTTGAAAACTTTAGTTGGTGCGATGTTCGCATGGTTGGTGGCGTTTCCGTCCATCAAAAGTCGTACGATTGTATAGTACTATCGGTCGGGCACTCTATTCACACGTTACGATTGTCGTACGAAAAGTCGATCGCATACGATTATCGTACGATAATCGTATGCGATCGACTTTTCGTACGACAATCGTAACGTGTGAATAGAGTGCCCGACCGATAGTACTATACAATCGTACGACTTTTGACGGTCAAGCATGTTTGAAAACTTTAGTTGGTGCGATGTTCGCATGGTTGGTGGCGTTTCCGTCCATCAAAAGTCGTACGATTGTATAGTACTATCGGTCGGGCACTCTATTCACACGTTACGATTGTCGTACGAAAAGTCGATCGCATACGATTATCGTACGATAATCGTATGCGATCGACTTTTCGTACGACAATCGTAACGTGTGAATAGAGTGCCCGACCGATAGTACTATACAATCGTACGACTTTTGACGGTCAAGCATGTTTGAAAACTTTAGTTGGTGCGATGTTCGCATGGTTGGTGGCGTTTCCGTCCGTCAAAAGTCGTACGATTAACACTGCGCATACGAAAATAATTGCGATCAATTACCGCAAGTCGTCCAGGTGTTTTTTTTTAACTTCCCCTAATTGAACCTTTCGATAATCGGGGCAGGATGGGGCCGTCGTATGAAAATCGTACGACGGTTCCATCATCGGACTAAAAGTTTCGTCCGATAATCGTAAGGTGTATTGGCACCTTAAATCCTGCCCTTACACACTTCATTATTAGTATTAATGGGTTATTATTATCCAGTATTTCACAATGTACAGTAGAAAAACACAGTGGAATAAGGTAAAGCAAAGTCCAATGAGGATGTTCAAAGTGCTATAACCTATAGAAGCCAGTCAAAATGAATCTCCAGTAATTTAAATTCCTGGTTGGTTGTTTATAACATTTTTCACATCATTTTTCACATCATTTTTCACATCATTGCACTTCAGTCTTATTGAATACACCAATATATCAGACATGCCTCTATCTCAGGCCCATGTCTGCCACATCTGATAATTAAGCCAAGTTCTACTGAAAACTTTCAGTAGCATTTAAGGTATAACTGCCTCTGTTGAGGAAAAAAAATATTTATACATTACAAGGATGTTAACTAACTTCAGAGTTTTAACTGCAACTGTTCTATTAAAACTGACTCATACATGCCAGTCACTTCCTCCCGAATACTCAAAGTAGGGGAGTGCAGCTATAACCACAGAATCAAACAAAAGGTTGCAAAAAAAAGCAGTACGAATGTCACATGACCTGGACAAGAAATTACTGGGGGGTTTCTCAACTTACACTGTACCCCTGTGTTGCCATGGATATTACAAATGAATAACAATGGAATTTTCTCAACAGTTTTAAAAATCAGTCGCCTGCAGACTTAAATAAAAAAGGAGTGTTTTAATAACAATAAATAAAAACTGCAGCCAGAACCCAGACATTCAAGTATTTGCATGTTCTTAACAAACAGTAAATCAGCTTTAAAAAAACACCCTCTCTGACCTCTGTAGCTACAGGCACTGTGGACCTATTCATCCTCGAAGTTCACAGCAGAAGCACTGAGGTCAATCGTGTTGTTCTCTCATCAGCTAAGCTCACCTTTACCCCCAAATCTGTGAGTGTATATTAGAGATTAGAAGGTTGACATGTCACTGCTGTAACAAAAGAGAGGAAGAGCTGAGTTGCTAAGAAAATTATTTCAGTGGTTCTGTTATTTGTTGAAGATAAATAGTTTAATATTTCTACAGCTACAGGGGTCAGTGATGGTTTGTTTTAAAGCTAATTAGCGTGTTGTAGCCTGGCCACAGGTTCACCTTAAACAAAATAACTTGTGCAGCATTTACTTATATCTCTTTTTTTTTTTATAAAAGTTTACTTTTCCTTTTAAAAATTAGTTCCTTTGGTGGTTGGTCTTTGAAACGTTTAAATGCTCCATCATGTGGCAGAGTCACATTTAAATCATATCTAAATATA
>NW_017308583.1:90890-157499 GCF_000935625.1 Nanorana parkeri | reverse complement strand
ATATATGGTATATATACACATATATATATCTATCTAGATATATAGATATATATATATATCTATATATCTAGATAGATATATCTATATATATATGCTATACATATGTCCCAGCTGTTAAGGTGTCTTTTTTTTTTACTTGCAAAGTGCTAAGACCTTTGTCTTTTAAGGGTCATTTGTGTATTGCTATGCATAGCACAGTAGCTATCTAATAGCACACACATTTTTTATAGCACACATCTCCTTCTCAGGCATGCTATTTACAAGACAAATTAGCCATATTCTAGAACTATCCCACTTAACGGGCACAATGAAAATAATGAGCATCTACTCTTTCATCAAAGCACCTTGTAGCTTCCTAACTCCTCCTATTCCCCAATTAACTGGAAAGGTTCTAGCAATTAATTCCTAATACCAAATAATGATAGCAAGAAAGTGTTCTGCATTCTCAGAAATGTAACAGCATCCACTTGTTATTTTAGTTGATTTTGAGGAGAAAAAAAAAATTACCACATTTAAAGGGAAAGGGTACATTATAATGTACATAACATTCTGCTCTATAGATGTGACTTATTGATCTATTGATGGACATAGGTGCAGCGAAATCACTACATAGAATTTACCTTTTTTTTTTTGGTGTTGTTATTAAGTAAAAATATCAATGCAAAGGCAACATAACAATGCCCTCTTTTGTAGCAAATATACATAGTTACATAAATACCTTTCGATAATCGAGACACATGTCCATCGAGTCAACCTATAGAGATATGAAAATATGTAATAAATGTATATATATATGTAATAAATGTATATATATATATATATACCCACACATATATAATGTATCTATCTATTTTTGTTCCAAGGTGTCTGGAGATGATCTTAATTAATAAGCCCAAGTCAACCCCTTGCTATCAACCTGCAGGGCTGTGTCTCTGCCGTCACTCACCCAAAGCACACAGGCTGAATACTAATTAGTTCAGTCAGGCTAAGAGCAAAATAGAGGGCACTGGGCCTTAACCCCAGGATTAGCATTGAAGGTCAGAAAAAAACTCACTAATAAACTTTTACTGCCACTTTTTCTTCCGAGTCCTATTTTATCCTCTGAGCACCATTACACAAAATTTGACAACACCGTGTAACAGATACTACTGTAACAAAACAAATATATAATAAGGGTAAGTCTATCTTTCTATTATAAATTCATTGCTGCACACAACAGAGTTTACATATGTCACATGGGCCTTGTTACTCTGTACTTTTCCCAAAAGAAAAACTCAGCAAGGCTTATTCACTAAACAAGAAGCAAACTAATAAATGATCCCGTTGCTTTGAGAATCTAACATTTTACTGACACATTCCAGACACAATTACTGTGGGTTGGACATACACTAATTCTTCTTAACCACTTTTGTTTTTTCCAGAAACCATAAATATGGTTGACAAAAAAAACCCCAAAACATAAGACTCTTAAATCTTCCTTTCCTGAGCCTCAACAGTGGTGTTTGTTAGTACTATGTACTTTCAAGTGATTGCAGAATAAAAAAATGTGTGCCTGGATTTAATTGTTTCCTTACTTAAATGGTATCTAGATAATATTCACATTATGTGAATTTCTGAATTATGGGTAATATGTTATGCCCATATCAAATGGTAAGAGTGACACTCGAAATAAAATGTGTATGCACAGCTCCATCTTGTGGTCACATTAAAGAAATTATTTGAGGCGATTTCTGTATGTATTATTTATTATGCTTATTATTTAGTCTTAATAAATTCTTAAAATAGGGTGGTGTTATTTCTTGCAGAGGTGATCACTTCTTTTTTTTAAGGCATGAAAAGAAAGTGTCCTTATTACGGCAATCATCAACAAGTCGGGTAATATCTGGGACTTTGAAGCTGGTGATAGTAATACACACACTTTTGTCTATATTATTAGACCATTTGCCTGAATTCCAAGTAGAGAAAAAAACTGCTAGCTTTAGCCATTTTTAAGAGACTAGATACCATATAAAATGTGCAGGCATGAAAACATTTCAGCAACATTCGAGTAAATCATGCTGTACGCCTGTTAATATTACATATTGTGTCAGTGAGGCATATGGTGGTATCCAACCACATCAGAGAACAACATAAGTGGTAAAACACTTTTAAACTGCACGTATATGATTTTTGTTGATCATTGTGAACTCAGTATAATAATAACATTATATTTTAGAAACAAGCAGGGCCCCTTAATAAAGGAATGTAAAGGAGGTGCATTGTGTGGTACCGTGTGTTAATCAGGGTCACTCAGCCCACCTGAGTGACCCTGTGGAGCCCACCCTAATTCCTACACAGCCCACCTGAGACTCTCTATGGTGAGCTCTGCAGGGTCTCAGGTGGGCTGGTCAGGGTCCCTTTTCCTGCACAGTGCACTCCTCTTACCTGACAGCCCTGCTGCTGGGCCCCCCAGCCTCCTCCACCGCCACCATCGGACCGGTGCTGCTTGCCCCTGGCCTCCTCCTCTGCTGTTGGACCAGTGCTGCTGTGCCCCAGCCTCCTCCTCCACTGCCAGACCAGCATTGCTGTGTGGGTCACTATGGTGGTTGTTTCGCTACTGTTTAGGGCTTGTTCACACCATTTACAGTGTAATCCAGCATGGTTAGCTGCTGGCATGCACTGGATTGCATTATAAACTTCCCACTGCGTTCTGGGGTGGGAGGGGTTGTGGCGGTGCATTTAAATCAATGGCACTATAGCCAAGTTCCCCTGCCCGCAATGCGATTGCCCACGCCAGAACGCGTGGCAGATCAATGCCTGCATTCCGGCCCAGTACAATCACAAAAATGCTGCATGCACTATTTTTTCGGGGGGCGTGGCTGCGGTGCAGGGGGGAGTTTAGAATGCGATACAGTGCGTTCCAGCAGCTAACTGCACTGGAACACACTGTAAATGCTGTGAACAAGCCCTTAGGGACAGAGAGCAAGGACAGTACTGGACAATGACGGATGACAGGCACAGCAATGAATGACCAAGCTTGTACCATAGCCAACAGACACCCGGGAAGCATTGTGACAGATCACAGCACCATACAGCTACAGCCAGCACTCTGCCTTTAAACCCGATGACCAGCTGAGCGCAGAAGTCTCCCTACCTCTCACCTCCTCAATGTCCGCACTGCCTGTCCTTCTGTGCCACTTTCTCTCCTCCATACTCCAGTCCCCAGGTAAACCATGCCCCTCCTGTCACTGACCAGTCCAGACAAGGCAGCAGGAGTCTGACTCCAACCTTCAAGCTGTGCATCTCAGCCCATTCACTGTCCCCGCCTACAATGTCCAGGGAGACTGATCTACCTCTCCGTCCACTCCAGTTCCATGGTATTTTGCATCATGTGTGCGCCTATGCTGGGAACCAGGAGCACTATAAGCCCCGCTGCTGTCCGGGCCCCCCTCTGTCGTGGGCCCCACAGCCCCCACTTGGGTCACAATGGTGGAAGTTCCGCCACTGTCTTCAGCACCTCTGTAGTTCAGACATCAGGCTTTGCGAAATGGGTGACACATACAGTTCATTTTCACAGGACATAGTGAATTTGTGTCACTGCATTAAGCTAAGTAAATCCTGTGTGTTTACAAACTATTATTTTATTTTGATTAATAGAAGTAGCCTAGAGATGGAAATCAATTGTGGAAATAAATATATAATATTGAATTGCGACCATAGATATACTTAAGTAATTTTCAGGCTTAAATTTGCATTTTAACATGTGTGCAAAAAAATTAACACATGGCTCTGATAGCAAAAAGGTTAAAGGTGCCCATACACTGCTCGATTCTCGTACGAGAATCGCGGGAAATCCCGCGATCGTACGAGAATCGAGCAGTGTGAACGGAGACGTGCGACCGTTTCTACTGTACGGTCGCACGTCTTCCGTCGAACCAGCATGTTCGAAAACCAGCCGGGAATCGTACGATTCTCGGCTGGTTAGAACGGTGCTCGGAAGACAAATGCCGAACGGGCCGGTGTGCGCACACTGCCCGTTCAGCATTGCGGTCATCGGAAGCCCGCCCCTCAGGGGGGCGGGCTTGCGATGATCGAGAGTGCGATCTGCCTGTCCAAGATAGGCAGATCGTACGTTTTTTTAATCCCTGTACAACCATTGCAAGACTAAGGTCTTGCGATGGTTGTACAGTGTATGGCCACCTTTAGAGTGATGCCTGTCAAGCAATACTAATCTGAATCTTGATTTTGTGTAGCCCAGACACATAGGAGACCTTAGCCTGATTTTTTACCTGGGTCCCAAGTGGGTCCATGCTGGAGACATTTCTGTGTTGCTAGTGTATATAATTGTCACTTGTCTTTAAGGGCATTTAACACTTCATGCAATGTGGCAGAGTTCTAAAGTCCAAAATAAAAGGCTTCTTATTAAGAATCTGTTCATTTAGGTCATTAGTGCAACAAAAGGACAAAGCTGAAACTGGCTGCAGCAACAATTTAGTTGATGGTGATCCATTTGCATAAGTTTTAAATGGCAAACATGCTGAATGACATTGCATGAACATTTTTTTTTAATTATGTGTGCCTTAAATTCAACAAACCACTTTAAACAATGATCTGTTGCTAGCTGCTGTCAGACAGCATTAGATCCCTATTCCTTTGATGTGTTACTGCAGGGAGAAGCAGGATAAGGAGAACAGGACAGAAGATCTGCTCTTCCCAGCTCAGTATGGGAGCTAGTCCTGTGTGGGAAATCCCAATGATATAGTTACAAAGATATAATTGTTGGGATTTCCAGTAAAACCTCAATGCAGAACTAATCTCGCTATACTCCTCTACACTGCTACACTCTGATATTTTGGGGGCAGAGTTTCTGTTGCAAAATGCTTGATGTTGTCATTTTTGTTGTGTAGAAAATGATAGTTTCTATCAGCAAGCGATTCTCAACATGATATTTTTTTTTTTTATCACTCGTGATTTTAGGGCTAGTAAACCTTTTGATTTGCTCTTGCAGGCCCATGCCAGCCTCACCAGCTGTACATGCTTCCCTTCCCTTCACTCCCACACTGCTCCTATACTGGTATGTTTTATCACAAAAGCTGGAGGTGTAGCAGTAAGATTGAGGTCAATGGTTAGGTTAAAATATGATTTCTTTCTTTTGTATGCTACTCCACTTTTTTAGGTGTGATAATGTGCCTTTTTGCTTTATTTGCATGAATTTTGTTTGTTCCAACAGTTAAATGCCACCTTACATACAATTAATGATGTCTCCATTTTAATGCCCCACCTACAATGCCACTAAACTCCACAAATTTGTATTTGACAGTTTTAAGATAGCTTGTCTTTTTAAAAAAAATTACATCTAAACCAGTGTTGGATTCCTTCATAAGCTCCAATAGCCTTGGCCTAGTAATGCAGGACTGCCGGGGACGACACACAGCCACCTACACATTGCTGACTGCCAGTAACACATTTCTGTGTACAGTATAATAAACTCAACTACTGCCATGCCTGGCAGTTCAATATTGTCAGGTCCTTATTCTTGCAAAAAAGCAGTGTAATGTGCAATCGCTATGCTCACTGTGTAATAGTCGATTACAATCATTCAAATTTCACATTACTGCAATTTAAATACAGACTTGTAGCCTGCACTGTTTCATTAAACAAATCCTTGCTAGTAATTTTTTTTATACTTCAATGAACAGTCTTGGTCCGTTGAAGCAAGAAAAACAAGGGTACTATATCTACTATATCGGTCTTATGAAATAAAACATGTGATAGAACAACAATCTGAAAGGATAAAGCACAATGGCGTTATTTACCGGCAAGGACACTGCTAGTAAAATCAGAGATCATGGCTCTGCTGTCCCAGTGAACTGGGGGTGCACTCATTCACATTCAGTGGCGTAAGAATCGCCATAGCGACCCAGGCGGCCGCTATGGGGCCCGGGCACATGGCATGTGGGGGTGCTGGCTGTCACAGACACAGCTCAGCAGCGGCCACGTCGCATTTCCCCTCATAGCCACTGTGGAGCTGTGTCAGTGACAGCCAGCCGAGCCACTGCGGCAGATGAGGGCAGTGTTTTGATCTATTGTCTGATTTACACTGTACATTTATTACATAACACTAATTTGCACAGTAGTATAATATACTGTACTTCTAAATATATTTGTTTCCTCAAAGGCCCAGACATTCAGTAGCATGTCTAATGCAGAACTGTGGCCAATGTGAATCTAAGTTTGCATGGATATATTAATGTGAGTGGTTAATTAGCCTGCTCCGATGCCCTGTTCATACAAACTCAGTTAAAAGCCTTTTGCTATTTCAAGTGGAAAGAGAAAAAAATCTTATGGGCATATGGAGCAATTAGTGGTAGACTATCAAAGCAAGCAGAGAGGGAATATGCAAAACAGGACAATGTCAACTTGTATCGTCTTCGTTAGCAATCTAACGAGAATATGGAAATGAGAGCGAATGATATGAGCCAGGAAAATAATTGCACCACTTATCTTGCTTAACTGTTACTTTGCCGCTGAAAAGATATTAATATTTGCGATAGATATCACGCATAAAAATGTTATGGATACTGTATGGCATTGCATACATTAAAATGCTTAAAACAAAGAGAACACTTACTGCTTTAATGGCTTTAATTAGTTGTAGAGGCAATTTTAAAAGACCATGTCCCTTTAAAAATAAGGACATTTGTTAAAGCGGAACTTTACACTCGAAAATCAAATTCTACCAATGCATCCCTCTATGTATGATGATTAATAATAACATAGACATGTGAGTTGTAAAATGCTGTGATTTTATAATACTTACACTTGCAGAGCATTCACTTCCTGCTTTGAAAGGGCAAAAAGACTTTAGTTTGCCAATGCAATGCACACTGGGATTGCCTTGTCACCAGTAGAGCAATGCTGGGAAATCTCACCTGGAAAGGCATTTTCCTCTCCTGAGATGATGTGCATGGTCACATGTCTAGTCACATGTGCCAGATTTTCAGGAAGTAATAGGAGATCTACTAATCTGCCCTTCGTAAACATGGCCAATGTCAGAAGACTGGGGAAGAAAAGAGAAATAAGGTATGCAAAGAATACAAAGCCTGCAATTATCTAGAAGTAAGTGTTTACTAAACATTTCTAAAGGCGTGTTTGTTGTTATTTTAAAGATATCGGTAAAGGTTCACTTTAGGAATTTGATAAAGTGTTTACATTTGGGGGGTGTCTTCTGTGCTATCTGGCAGTTTAAGCTAAAGGAGGTTTGGCAGTGCCAACTAGCAATTTACTACTATGGGACTACTGAACAGAGGGCTAGTCCAGATCAGAGAAATATATATTAATGTGTCTTTTACATATATGGTCTTTAATCAGTATTGGCAATAAATGCAGCTTTATTGCATTCAACGTAAAAGTCTCTTATTATCAACAGGGTACGTTTCCACCTTTTTAAACAATTTCCGGCAGAACTCAAAAGTAACACAAATAAAAAGGCCTACTCCACCTTAGGAGGCTAACTAAACAGTAGTGTCCCTCACTACGTCCTACTGGAGCAGCTATTCCAGCTTCCAGTATAAATGAACAAAAAGTCCAATACATACAGTTTTTCTGGCAGACCTTATTCCCCAGATATGCAGACACTCTCCAGTCTGTGTCCATCCAGTGCAGCCTGGATCTCGCTCTGAGCTCTCTCCCCCTCTCAGTCACTATCAGGTGGAGGCTAATTAATATAGAGAGTGGAGGTGTACCTGTTGGGGCAAGGCTTAACCCCTTCCTAGCCAGGGAAAGTTGCCCTTTTCAACCTCTCACTGACATACACAGAGTCATGTACCTTGTCACAATATATATAGATCTATATATATAAATGTAACCACTGCTACTTCAGGGATGGCAATGGTCACATTTATATGCTCATCCTTACGATGGTTCTTTTGAATTGTATCTTGTTAGTAACATATTTATTTCCTATGATCCTCACCTCCATCTAGTGGCTATAATGTGGTCATTTCCCCCATTCACTCTGTTCTTTATAAATAAACCTATTGAAGAACATGTGACCAGAAGAAAAAAATAACCCACTAAGGGGGCTATTAACAAAGGAGCCGAAGGATCCAGCCATAGCTTCGGCTGATCTTTCGGCTCTCTTGAGCCGCTGGAGCCCTTCGGGTCAGTCGAACCGAAGCCCTTCGAGTCAGTAGAACGGGCTATTGTGATTATTCACAATAGCCTGTACAGCAGCCGAAGGCGGCCGAGCAGCTCAGCCGTGCCGTGCATTTGCTTCAGATCAACTGGGCCGAAGTGTCAGCCGAAGTGGGGCGAACAGCCTGCCTTTTGCTCTGCAATTGACAGCTGGGTGGATCCAGCTGTGATCTTATGGCTGGCTCTGCCCAGTTGTAATGACAAATCAGCGTTCCCAAATGACCTTGGGACGCTGAACTGTCATTAAAACAATAACAACTGGGTGAAGCCGGCCGTGATGTCACAGCTGGCTCCGCCCAGTTGTTATTCATTGGCCAGTACCTGCTAGAAGACTCTAGTAGGTGCTGGCCAATAGTAAATAGTTGGGCGGAGCTAGCTGTCACTGCTGGCTCCGCCCAATAGTTTTTTAAAATCTTAATTTGCTTTATTTATTTACATTTTAAAAATCTTTTTTCCAACCTTTTTTTAAAAACTTTTTTCATTGATTTCCTATTCTGCTTGGTACCACCGAGGTACCGAGCAGAATAGCCGAGCCGAATGCTGAATTCGGCTATTCACTCACTGCCGTTCGGCCCCTACGGGCATAGGGGCGAACGGCAGCTAGTGAGCTGCCGGAGCTTCGGCTCAGCTGAACCAGATGTTGGATCGGCTGAGTTGAAGTCCATCTGCACTTTGGCTCAGCATGTTCGGCTGACCGAAGTGCAGCTGAAGGCAGCTGATGTATGGCTGATTTCAGCCGATGTACGGCTGAAATCAGCCGTACTGAGCCGGATTGAATAGCCCAACGTTGTTCCGCTCACTTCACCTCGGCTGGGTTATTCACTCGGCTGCCTTCGGCAGCTTTGTGAATAACCCCCTAAGAACATGAGTTTTTGCCTTATTCTCAAAACATTCATTTATTTTTTTTAATAGAACCCATACACACTTCCTTATGAATTTGTTGGCATTATCTAGAACATTATCTTAACTTCCTTTTCTATAATCTGCTTTTCTTTTAGTTCCTTACCATGAAGAATAACTGTACTTTTTAAAACACAGCATCTTAAATATAACTGGGAACAACAAGCAGCTTTGCAAATATATTGTCTTAAGCGCTGTGCAAACTGTTAGAGCTATATAAATCCTGAATATTAATAATAATAATAATAATATAGTAATAGTAATACCACTGCCCTTTGTTTTCCTATGGTGTGACTCACAAATGAAAAAGTTGACTTCAATTCAAACTTACTTAATTTTGGGCTACAAACTCTTTCCTGTAATGCTTATTCATTCATTGGGACGTTAGTGAATCTACTGTCACGTTGGTATGAACGTTGAAATCCCTCTTTTGCATTTAAAATGCCTCACTCTGAATATAGTTAGTTCAAAATGTATGCAGGGATTAAAGGTTTAGACTTTTGTGAAATAGGGCAGAACAGCTTGTGCTGTAGCTGAGCGGTGTAATAGGGTCTAGGGATGTCTTCTCAGCTACAATCAAAATGAGGCAGACATCTGTAAAATTTCTATGCTACTCACAGTCAGTTTGCCGTGGAAGTGCAGTGTTACCTGATGAAAACAGAGCTGTTTACTACAGCAGGTAAGTATGGGGCAAAGGGAAGCATAAAAGGGACTTCATGAGTTTCTACTGAGGAGCAAGAATTGTGTTCTGTGTTGAATCAGGCAGAGATACACTCCGTGGTGGGAATAAGGTTCTTAGTCTGTCACACTAGTCTGAGTAGTCAGAACTAGTCATTGTTCTAGTGCTGTCTACTAAAAAAAGCTGGCAAAAGCATAGCTTGTGATTTGCTGAAACAAAAAGAAAAAAAAAAAAGAAACAGTTCATTTTCAAGCAAATATATTTGATATATTTAGTACTTATAACATTAATTAACCCTTATTTTATTTTCTGCTCTTTCTATAGATATATGGAAAATTAGCAACTATGAATTGCATACAAGCAATGACACTTATTATTATTTATTATTTATGTTAGGGTATTTATTCTTGGGATTCCTACAGTAAAAACTTTCAGGTTTTAATACAATGTTTTTACAGGTCAAAATGAACCAAATAATGCAGCGCTAGACATTTAAATTTAGTCGTAATAACATTCCAGCTAATGTTTAAAAATAAGTCTTCCTTGGTCCAGTTGTCTCTCTAATGTCTTTAGTGGTCCTGGGTCATTGTCACTTCCTAATTCTCCTAAAAGCATTATAAATAGAGGTTGTATTTTGGAGATGGAATGGTATTTAATGCTTGAACTTATAATTTATGTGAAGTTCTGGTCTAACATCATAGGCCAGGTCCAGAAGTTCCTTTAAGACTTTCTCCTTGAATTTCTGGTAGTTTGAATTGTAAGCTTGCATCTTTTCATTGGTTTGTTCATCTATCTTCACTGCCAAATTACCTTGTGATCCCATTATCTGGTGAAAGAGCACAGTGTTAGGATAGGCATCAAATTACAATGACATGTTTAAGTTACATTAAACTCAGGAGCTAAATATTAAAAATGCATTCAAGAACACTAACAGAGTTATTCACAAAAGTGTGAAGAGTTTGGAGAAGGCAGGAGAAGTGAACAATCTAGGACAATATTGCTGAACTGGAAAGTGAGCTGAATTTTTTCTAATCATCTATTTTGGCCTAGACTGTTCACTTCTCCAGCCTTCTCCAAACTCTTCACCCTTTTGTGCATAACCCTGTAACTGTTAACAGAAATGTGTATTTCTCACCTGTAAATCCTCAAATCATCTCTGAATTCATGCTGACACTGTTCTTTCTTCTCGAAGGTGGCTACTTTTGTTTGTTTTTGTTGATGGACTACAATCCTAATACAAGTCAGTAAACTAAATGTGAGATTGTAATCCATCACGGGAGTGAGCTTTTGTTTCCCATGGTCCCTGTGTGTGTTATAAAGTAGCCCCCCTCCAGAAGGAAGGACAGTGTCAGCACCAATTCAGAGATGATTTGAGGATCTACAGCCGAGTGATACACAAATAAGACACATTTTTGTTAATAGTTCAAGTACTTGAATGCATTTTTAAGATTTAACTCCAGAGTGTCACTTTAACTGCAAACCTGTAGGACCACATTTTACACTATGACCAAGTACACCTGTGCTAAGGACAGGAGGAGCTACAAGGCATCTTTCATATGGTTTATGTCCTATGTCTTAGCAAATGATGCCAAGATTTGATACCGGAAACCTATAGAACACTCACTACAATGCTACTGTGTTTACTGTAGGTGGTATGGTTTAAGATCCAGGGGTTTATTGGTTGAAAACAGAAAGGTGATCCCATAACTTGATTGACATGTGTCCTGACTAACTAAAAAAGTAGTGCAAGTACACTGAAAATGGCAAAATTAAATTATTACGAAATCAAAAAAGTGTCATATTATGAGCGATGTGAAATTAATTTTCACTTTGTGAAGTTATGAAAAAAAAAAAAACACCAACGGGAAATAGAGATTTTGAAGTTTTGACCTACTGTGGCAAATGAGCAGTGCTCCAGACTATTACTTTTTTGTTTTTATATTTTTTAAATCTTTTTATATATTTTTGTTTTTACTATTTTATTTTTGGTGAAATGTAACATTTCCTAATCATAAAATGTGGTTTAACATCTCTAACTGTTGTAGAATGAGTTTACCTTTACCAGACAGATCTTTCTCTGGTCTCTTCTCCTTCACTTTTTGTTTGCCTAGTATGTGCCTGCACCAGTGCTTTTCTACATTATTTACTGTATATACAAATTATGAGTATCCTGTAGCAATAACACTAATAGCGCTAGGTAAAAAAGGTAAGTAGACTTCCAGCCAAAGTTTGTTTTTCTTCTTTCTTGGATAGAATAGAGAAGGTGTAGAAACACTGTCTGGTTTGTATTGATTGTATGTAGTAGCGAGATATATCCTTAGTTCCAGTTGTGTCACCAAGAGGGGGAGTGAGGAGAATATATCCAACAGATACTTACAGAGCAGTAAAAGCACTTTTATTTGGAGAGTGGGGAAAGTTAACACGTCTGTCAGGTTTCGATTGCAATCTGTGACCTCATTGGCACGATTTGTTTACAGATTTTTGTGCTATCAGGACAGGGAAGAGGCATTTCCCCAGTGGGGATACAGGCAGCCACTAAAACCTGAGAAAGGCTGCTAACTATGCAAAACAAAACCAAAAAATCTGAGTTCTACTTTAATGTGAAGAAGTGTGGTTAATGAGGCTTAAAGCGTACTTCCACTTTTGCAGTCAAATTTGAGAAATTCCCTCTATGTTTGCTATGTAATCCCATCCACACAGCATATCTAAAAATATTTTTTTTAAATATGTTTCCTCCCATTTAGCTGTTTCTTTGGTGAACGCCTTTGTGCAGATCCCAAGCTACTTCCAAGCAGTTTGAGAGTGAAACTATAATGTTGGACTGAGGGTCAGACTGAACTTTCTCTCATTAACAAACAATGCCTCAAAGGTTTTAACCCCTTGTTAGCACACACAATGTTTAAAGTGATATTAACCACTTGAAGACCAGGTATTAAACCCCCTTCCTGGTCAGGCCATTTTTCAGTATTCAGTGCTGCGGTACTTTGACTGACTGACATTTATTCCTTCATGCAACGCTGTGCTAAAATTAATTTTATACCATTCTTTGGGGACACATAGAGCTTTCTTTTGGTGGTATTTAATCACCACTGCGGGTTTTATTTCTACTATATTAAGGAAAAATACTGAAAAGTGTGAAAAAAAGTTTGTTTTTTACATTATTTTATAATACATTTATTATTACCCAATTTTTTGGTAAAATATAAAAGATGGGATCACATCGGGTAAATAGACACCAAACATGTCAAGCCTTAAAATTGCATGCACCCTGGAAATTGCAAAAAACTACCACTCAAAATTGACCATAAGCGATGCTTTAAAAGCTTTTACTGCTCATCAGTTTAGTGTTATCAGTGATTAATGGCCCTAAAATTATTGCTCTCACTGAGACATTCACGGCGATATGCAACATGTGCGGCGCAATTGGCGCAATCATCGTTTGCACACTATATGCGCACCTGACGCATGTTTGCACGCGTGTATGTATGGGTGGGGACTTTAAAAAATGTTTTGTGTTTTTTTACATTCTTTTTCATGTGTGACTATATTTTATTTTCCCTATTTTTTTTTCACTTAGCTTTATTGTTATCACATAGGGGGATAAGAAACCCCCTATGTGCTAGCAAAGAGATGTGACAGGTCCTCTTTATAGAGACATCAGGGGTCTCCAAGACCCCTAATGTCACCTAGGACCCCCAAAGAAGCTGATAAAGCAGAGATCTGCTTCATCAGCTTCTCTCAAGCTTCTAAAGCTGGAGAGTAGGGATGCACAGATACTTTTCGAGTACCAGTGCAGATACTTGGCATTTTCACAAGAACTACCAGGGTTGCAGCGGTTGCAGCTGGGACCTGGCTCTGGCACTCCACCACTGTCCTGAAATCATTAGTCTGTATTGTTTTAGAAAAACTGTCACATGACAATAAACAAAAATGTATCAGTACTCGTACTTGTAAGTACTCGGCAAGTATCAGTACTCGTACTCGCAAAACTGGTATCTGTGCATCCCTTTATTTCTATTCATAAAAACAAAATCGTACATTAAAATAGAGATGTACAAATCCCAGGAGCTCTGTGTGCTCCTTACAAATGACAGCTGCCTCCTAATTTTTTAATTTTTCTCTAGTGTAGTCTTGGAGCTCAAAAGTATCGGTACATGTACTCATACTTGTACCGAGTACTGTACTTGGTATCTGTGCAACCCTACTGGAGAGTGACACAAGAATGCGGAAGTGATGTAACATACATCACTTCCGCATTCTGACACCGGAGAGTGTACCAATCTCCCTCTGATCACCTGTCACAGAGCCCCCATGCTGGTCCCGGGCACGCACCGGGCACAGCGGAGCTCGAGAACAGTGGGAGGGGGGCCGCGGAGGGGGCACACATACCGGCACGTTATACAAGCAATCTGCCCGATTGTATGTTAACAGGCATCGCTGCATGTTTTTAAATCAGGGCAAGTCTCGCTCGTGCGCAAGTGGGTGGGGCTAACAGGCCATCTTTTGACGGCCTGTTACATACAGGAAGCTCCTGGCCGGCAGTCCCTTTACAACGGCCGGCCAGAAGGCAGTTAAAGCCAAAATATATTTAAGCCATTTCCAATGCTGATTAAATTACATACAAAGGATGCTGCCCCTTGATGTTTAACATTTTTAGCTTCCTGCAGAATCAGCTGGTCCCCCAAGTTCTGGCCCTGATTTCCTGCTTTAGGGTGGCTCCTTTCCCTTGCAGGGTCCTGTGGGGCCACCCTTGTGTGTGTTAGTAAGCTGTGTGTGTCTCCACAAACACATAGGCACAGCAAGACAAACAACTGCACTGCTCCCCACTCCTCCTATTTTTCCTTCTCCAAGCTAGTAGATGGACAGCTGCTGGAGACTGTGCTTTCCCTTGTGATCTTGCACTGCACAATTGGTAGCATTGGTACTTTCCTGCATACGTGCAAGAAAGGGTTTTTTGGTCAAGCATTACTTGACTAAAGTGAATGTAAATATAAAATAATAAATATTGGCTAAGCATCCCACTGACCACCAGGGAGCCACTGGCACCCAGGGAGCCCCGCACTGACCACAAGGGAGCCACCGGCCCCTAGGGAGCCCCACACTGATCACCAGGGAGCCACTGGCCCCCAGGGAGCCCCACACTGACCCCCAGGGAGCCCCACACTGACCACCAGGGAGCGCTGCACTGGTCACCAGGGAACCCTGAGCTGACCACCAGGGAGCCCTGCGCTGACCACCAGGGAGCCACAGACTACCAGGGAGCATGCACTGACCACCTGAGGGCCCTCCTGAGACCATGGAGACATGAGGCTGTGATCCTGAAGTGACACAGACTATGTAGCTTTTTATTTTTCTGCATTACTGTATAATGCATTGCTGGGATTTGTAGTACTATATAGTGGGTGGGATTCTGCATTGCTGTATAATTTATTGCTGGGATTTGAAGTCCTCTATAGTTGGTGGTATTCTGCATTGCTGTAAAATGTATTGCTGGGATTTGTAGTCTTTTATAGTTGTCGGTACTCTGCATTGCTGTATAATGTATTGCTGTGATTTGTATTCCTCTATAGCTGATGGTATTATTCTGGATTGCCGTATAAACTATTGCTGGGATTTGTAGTCCTCTATAGTGTATAACTTATTTGTACTTGTGAAACTAGGCCGGAGACTAGACAGAGTGTTTTTTGATGGTTTTGATTTGAAATGGTGTCCTTCACTAAGGTCTGTACTTTGGAAAATGTCTGCCACAGCCTTGGTCCGTGCCTATCTCTCTCAAGGATGACTTTTACAAATAAATACTTACAGAGGTCTGAATACGCCGGAAGTCACTCTCTCTTTTTAGCTTATACTGATCGATATCTGCCGTAGCCTCCTCTTTTGCTTGCCGTAAGCGTTTATTTTTCCCTATAAAGAAGAGAATCAGGTTTACAGGTTACAATGCATTACAAGGCAAAGCATGTCTTGTCCACAACAGGGCACAACAGTAATAAACTGCCATGTTTATACCAGAACAAAACACATTCTGATCTCCATTTAACCTCAGTACAGTATTATTGGTAAGCTACGTGCAATACCTCAAACATCCAATCCCATTTTGACATCACCTTAGAAAATATTTTTGATTGATTGTTCTAACTCAGCCTTTCTAAACCTTTTACTGCAGAGGAACCTTTTCAAACATACTGATCTATAGGTAAAGGCTGAATGTAGTTTAAAGGGGAATTGTAATCTCTTTAAAGGCTAAGCTTACTTTTTGGACCATGTTTCATGTTACACCTTTATTTAGTGTGTAACATGAAACATGGTTACATTGCAGCCCCCTCCCCCATTTACCTAATCTGGGGGTTCCTCTCTTTGAATTTGGCGCGGCTGTGCTTGGCTCCACCTAAACAGCCACGTCATCCATTCACAGAGTCTTTGAAAGGATCTGTGATGGAGAATCTACAAGTTCTATCAGCCACTGTGGGAGAGGGACTTATAGTTCTCAGTGGATTACAATACGGTAATGTCCCTGCACTTGTAGTCCTTTCATTCTTCCTCCCTTAGTACAAACATGGGCAGGAGGAAGAATCTGCAGGAGCCAGAGCATTGCACCCATGATCTACTGATTGTGGTGGAAATGTTTTACTGGCAAAAAAATAATACATGCACATTTTTACTATTATGAAGATGTGCGCATTTATTATTTTTCTATGCCTTTTAAGGATTATATGTGATTTTAATGCGCTGTCGATAATCTTTGTGAGGTATGTTAATGTATTGAAAGCCTTGCTTCCTAGAACAGTTAGTAAATATATACTGTATGTACATGGGTCATATATATATATGCTCAATACCAATACAGGTTCTGCCGCTTCCTAAGCTGGTCATACACAGACTGGATTTTGTCCATTTCCTGATAAATAAGCCGAAATGCAATCTGTGGATGCAGGACCGGATTTGCCCTCCCTGGCGCCCCAAGGCAGGGTTTGGCAATGCCCCCCCACCACCGAGAGAATGCCATTTTTTTGTGTTTATTCCTTTTTTTTTACTTTATCACTTTTTAATTATTTTTTTTTTACTTTTTACATTTTTATTCATCTTGTCATATTTTACTTTTTTTATAATTTTGTATCTTATTTTTTATTATTACTTTATTTTTTAATATAATTATTATTACTTTTTTTTATTTATGTAATTATTTTGTATCAATTTTTTTTCACCTAACTTTATTGCTAACTAACAAGTCACTGTGTGATAGCATTTGGAGGTGACAGATTCTCTTTATTGAACCTGTCACCTCCAATACAGGAGCTCTAGCACAGTACAGTACTGTGCTGGAACTCCTGTGACAGGTGAGAGTGGAAGAGCACAGCTCTCCCCTCTCACTGTCTACACAGAGCGGCAGGGTTTCTTTTAACCCTGCCGCTCTGCTCACCTCTCCATCCTGAAGACGGTGGCGGCGAGGACGGAGACGGGAGGACGCAGCATGGAGAGAGGTAAGTGCAGGGGAGGGAGGGGGGAGGACGGACCGACAGTGTAATTACAGGTGATCTCGGCGACATCGCCGAGATTACTTGCAAAGAAACAGGTGATTTCTCCTATTCAACATTTAGCTCTGCTTGTGCAAAGCAGAGCTAAATGTAGAAAACAAATAACTGCCTCGGTGGCCTTGCCGGGAATCCGGCCCTGTGTGGATGGCCCTACTGATACCACCCAAAGCTTTTACTGAAAAATTGAAGAAGATGGGCAGAAAATTGTAGGTGGAACCGTGACAGCCAATCAACCACGGCACTGTTTGGGTATTCTGGCAGCCATAGGCGCCAGATGTTAGAATACAATAGCTAGCAGGGGAGAATAAACCATCCACACTGTTTAACGTAGATATGAGAATTGGGTGAACAAGAGAAATTTTAGGGCTTTAGTACATCGTGTACAGCAGTAGTACCCCTATGGAAATTTCCTATATTCACCATATTTCACCAGAATTTTCCTATATTCACCCCCATATTCTAGGGGTGCTACTGTCGTATTATACATGATACCCTAACTGTGTATGATGGGCTTTTAGTAGTGAAGCACAATTCTGTGCTTTAAGGAGCTTCTTATCTCACTTCAGATCTACCAAACAGGGTCTGTCTGACTGAACACAATAGACTCTCTGCAGTCTTTAATGATGTGAAATGTCTTCAATGCTCATGTATCCAGAGACCATGTAATATGCACTGTTTTGGCTTTAGATCACCAGAGGAGGCAGAATATGCTTTATTCATGGCACGCAAGTAGAACTTGCACCCAATGAGCAGCACAGTGGCTTAGTGGTTAGCACTTCTGCCTTGCAGCAATGGGGTCCCTGGTTCAATTCCTGGCCAGGATGCTATCTGCTGGAGTCTGCATGTTGTCCCTGTGCTTGTATGGGTTTCCTCCCACACTCCAAAGACATGCTGGTAGGTTAATTGGCTCCTCTCTCAGTTGGCCCTCATATGTGTGATAGGGACCTTAGATTGTAAGCGCCTTGAAGGCAGGGACGGATGTGAATGTAAATTGTTGGCGCTGTATAAATACCTGTAATAAATTATTGTTAACTAGTAATGCTAATGTGTACTTTATTGGTACGTTTGAATTTTAATGACGGTCCACTTGAAACATATCCTCTTAATACATGCATGTCACACTGTTATAATGGCAGCTAGGAGACTCTGCAGACATGACTTTGTGTCTCTCTCCTGTCCTCTGCCTCAATTTACAGGTAGTCCAGTATCCCTGATCTGCAATTTCATTTGCATGAAGCTCAATTTAAATCTGTGTGGCATTTTTCGCATTGAATGCGTGTACTAATAGGAGGTTTTTCTGGTGCCTGGGAAAGTAAGTGTTCATATGACTTCAACTAATTCTGTATACTGCTAGCAGGGCATTTGCATTTACTGTAAATGAATGTATGAAGTGTAACCTCAAACAGGAAATGACAGATGTGTGTTGACACAACTCACCAAGGCACATACAACAGAAACAAGAATTTTTAGCCCTACCCTAAAAATTTTGGCTGGTCGATGCTTCAATGTCTTTAAACAGTATTCTAAGAAAGAGAGAAGCTTCATACAGGAGATATATGTACGCTGCAGACAGTGAAAGGGTTAACTCCCTAGGTTTGCACTGCTTGTGTGGGTGTGTTAACAGCAACAACATCCTGTATTAGCACGCTTCTGTGTAAAGTGTACTCACAGCAATGATTGTAGTAATAACACAGAAGCTGCCTAAGGTAGGATCCTTTACCCTGCTAAAACCAGAAGGGGGCAAGCAAAGTCACAAGAACAGGAGAGTACACGCAAAGGTTGCACAAGTGACCAATCTCACCTCTACGGTGACTGCGTTCTGCATTGTCTAGTTTTTTTTTTCCTTTAATGTAACAAAAAAAAAGAAAGATCACCATTATTCATAAAAATAGAAAAGTAGTTGAGCTGCTCACGATTTCAAAGGCAACTAAGTGAACAGTAATGGATGGGGTTTTACAAAGAAGACAAATACTCATACATATGTGCGAATAGACACAAGGGTTGTCTGTCTGAGCAATGCTGGGAGAAATAAATCTGCTTCAGGGCTGCCCAGTGAACATATTGTTTGCCGTACTATGATTTTGATCCTACAGAAAACCCTATAAAGTTTGAGTGACTTCATGATCAAAGAGGGGATATCATTGTTGGGTCTCTTTGATTTTACTTCCCTTTGTTTATGTATCATTTCCAGATGTATGTATTTTAACATATTTCTGACCACAGGACAATCAGTAAAAATGGGTTTGAGTAAAGCATTTCTAGCGGCTAGGGAAAGACTTATACAGAAACACATGTGAGGGATTACACTGCTCCATGGAGAGTTATTATACTTACCTGCCCAGTTAATCCAGCGTTGTCCTGCTGTGATCTTTCGATCCCCTCGCTCTAGCAGGCTCCGTTGCTCCCCTCTTCTCTCCGATGCTCTGTGTTGAGGGGGGTCCCTCGCAGTTCTCACAATGCAATTGTTCATACAATGGCTGTATATAGTATATGATAATTAAAGAATAACTCCGGGCAAATAAAATCTTAACCCATGCAGCAGAATTAAGCGCTCATTTTGTCTAGGGAGCTAAAATAACAAAGATGTACTCACCCAAACCACGATCCCGGTTGGCTCTTACACTGGTCCCTTCAGCCTCACTCTTTCCGCTGCAGAGGTCTAAGGTCTAGTGAGTCATCACGTTCAATACAGTGTATAGGATGTGAGGACGCCGAGGGACATTACATCGCTACAAATCTAACTCTTCCCCTCCTCTTCCTCTTTCTGTAGGGGTCCCCCAAGGCTCTGTCCTTGGACCCCTTCTCTTCTCTATCTACACCTCCTCCCTTGGTCAGTTAATAACCTCACATTGCTTCCAATACCATCTCTATGCCGATAACACTCATCAGTCTGGATGTCACAACACTTCTTCAAACTTTATTTGCCCAGAGTTATTCTTTAATTATCATATATATATTTCCAAAACTGAGCTCATGATATTTCCTCCTGCCCATGCACCTTCCCCCAACATTTCCCTTGAGATTGATACACAACTATCCAAAGCTCCCTCCAGGCCAAGGTACTAGGTGTCTTCCTTGACTCGGACTTCACCTTTCTTCCCCACATCCAATCGCTATCCAAATCCTGCCGCCTTCACCTTCGTAACATCTCCAAAATACACACCTTCCTCACCAATGAAACCACAAAATTACTCATCCACTCACTCGTCTTGACTATTGCAACTCCCTCCTCATTGGCCTACCTCTACACAGACTATCCCCCCTTCAGTCTATCATGAATGCAGCTGCTAGACTCATCCACCTAACCAACTGCTCAGTGTCTGCAACCCCCCTCTGCCAATCCCTGCACTGGCTTCCAATAGCCCAAAGGATAAAATTCAAAATATTAACAACCACTTACAAAGCCATCCACAACTCTGCCCTCGGATATATCTCAGATCTTGTATCAAAGTTCACCCTAACCGCCCCCTCCGCTCTTCAAAAGACCTTCTGCTTTCCAGCTACCTTATCAACTCCTCCTATGCTCGCCTCCAGGACTTCCCTAGAGTCTCTCCCGTCCTCTGGAACTCTTTACTCCAACCTGTCTGACTATCCCCCACTCTGATTGCCTGTAGGCGATCCCTTAAGACTCATGTCTTCTGGGAAGCCTATCCCACCTCAAACTAACCACTCAACCATCACATTCTCAAACAATACATCCCCACACAGTTGCCTCCTCATGTATCACTTGCCCCTCCGTTTTAGATTGTAAGCCCTCAAGGTTATAAGCTGATGTTTCCTCTATAGTGCCGGCTCCTGTCACAGGCGGAGTGATACCAAATGCACTCCGCCTGTGAGGAATCGAAAGAGAATCTGGTTACCAAATTGCTCTTGGAAAGGTATGGCACCCCTGATTGCCCTGATCACCCTATTCTTAACTTTGTCATTTTGGATAATTTAATTTGGATTTGCATTACCTTTGGATTGTTATACATTAAAGAAAAAAAATAAAACCTACCCCGAAAATAAGACCTAGTGTGTTTTTTTGAGCCAAAAAAATATAAGACAGTGTCTTATTTTCGGGGAAACACGGTATATATATGCACACACACACACTTTATACTACACTATAGTGTCGAGAGAGAGGGAGAGCAAGGGAGAGAGAGAGGGAGAGAGAGAGAGGAGGAAAAAAAAAAAGCAGAGAAAGACAGAGATTCAGATGCCAGGGAGAATAAGGTAGAGTGAGAGAGAGAGAGAGAGAGGTGAAACACAGAGTAAAAAGATAATATAGATAGATAATACAGAGGTAAAAAGGGATAAAACAAAGAGGAAGAGAGGCAGAACGGGGGTGGGGCAGAAGGCAGTAGAGAAAGAAATGGGGTAGGGGTAGAAGTAGCATAAGGAAGAGGAAAAAAGAAAGAGGTAGATAGAGTATGATTTGAGGACAGTGAAAGAGGAAGAGAAAAAGATCCCCCCCCCCCCCAGTGTGTTTAAAGAGAAAATATAAAGTAGTTTGAATATCAAAATTTGAGAAAGACAAAACAAATGAGGTATTGGTGCAGACTATAATACATTGGCTATTTGCCTATTCTCTAAGAGATTTAACAAATACAAATGTTTATAGTTGTAATTATTTAAAGTAAACAGGGATTTATAATAACATATATTTAAAATATACTTAGTAAGATTATAGTTGTTATTCTCTAAAGTAAACATGAATTTATAAAAAGTATATAAAATATACTTAATAACATTATGCTAAATATGATTTAATAACACGATTGAATGTATAAATAGCATGGTGTCAGCTGCTCTAGACAATGAACATAGACTCTATTACTTCCCAACAATACTCATATTCTTACTCTTTTTGGCCTCTTCTAGTTTGTCCTTTGCTCTTTTCTCTGCCTGCAGTAGCTGCTGGATGCCCTGGGACTGAGTGGCCATTGTTTAGTTTGGATGTCCTGGTCTGTGACCTCATCTGGGATTTTACTAGAGACGCTGGCCTTTTATACATACATCCCTCTGCTGTTTGATGTCAAAACAGTGTGTGGCTGCCTGTGGATCTGGATGGAGCAGTGCAGAACCGGTTTCTTTAGCAGATTACAAAATAAAAAGCTTTAGAAAACTCTGAATAGAAAATGTTTACTTCTTACACCAAGGATCTAGCTAAAGGAAAAAAAATATTCTTCTGAATTCATAATGGGGAAGAGCTGATTTGATGAGCTTCATAAAATGTAAACAATGCACTTAGCACTTAAGCATTGGTCGCTCTTTGCACATTTTGTACACACGGTTTTCACACATTTTTCAGTTTGTTGTTTTTGACAATGGAAAGCTAGTTACTAGGAGTAGGAGACAATTGTTAGGCATGCCCATTTTTCAGCCTGTTTTTAGGCCATAGACATGCAATTTGAGGCCAAAGACATACAATCTTGCACCAAAGAAGATCCTATATTTTTTTCAGCAACATCACATTGCTCAATTGTTAATGAGCATAATAGCATAAACGAAAATATAAGTGTCAAGCATTGAAGCGCTTGTGTAAACATGCCTTTGATTGCTCAGGTGCTAATGAGGGCTAAGGGACCGTTTAGTGTTTGGTCACACTTGTGTGTTTGAATCTGCATGCGTGTTTTAGCACATTTTTATGCGTCATGCATTTTTGTTTTGGCCAAAGTGCATTTTTGTTTTGGCCAATGAAGGTAAAATAAAGTTTAGGTTGCTAGGGGATCGGGGCTTAATGCAATATATATGCATTGTCTATGTGCTCCTTTTGAGGTCTATGTGCCTAAAAATGCACTCATATAATACTTATGGATATATATGAAAATATTTAAGATCATAATTAGAATTGAAAATATTCAAAATAAAGGTAGATTGAAACTTTAAGGCTGAACTCCAGGCAGAAAATATCAATAAATGCAGTTATGTATTTGTTTAAAACATACTAAATGCATCTTAAATGCAAATATTGTAAGTAACCTTAACATGATGTGATTCTATCCTCTTGTAATTGTCCCACAAAACAGCAATTGGTGACCACCAAGTGTGCTGCATGTACATATGATGACAAAGAACCTGCTGACAGGAGGAGAGAGGAAAAAAGTTGCTGCTCATTTTCTATCCAATCACAGGCTGGGGGCAGGGAGGTGACCTAGCTGTGCTTCTTAACAGCTGTAGAAAAAAGTCATGTCATCAAGCTGCAGGTTTAGAGCTTGGTATATGTCAGTGTTAAGTAAATAAAATATATCTGTTAAATAGCTGTTTGCCTGGAGTTCAGCTTTATATGTATTCCAAAAATATTTGTACAATAGTGTGAAATGTTGCATATATATGTGTGAAGCTCTATATTTTAGGTAGTGCTTTCAACATGAAATAATGAAAACTCATAAAAAGGATTGCTGGTACTAATTATGAATGTTCTAAGTATGCTTTGCTCTAGTTTTTAATCCACAACTTTAGTCACGTGTACCTATCTTTAAGCTAATTACCCTTTAAGGTTAAAATTGATTATCTGTGCAGTTTGTTCCTGAAAGATTATGACTGATCTCAGAGTCAGAAAACGTCTATTGTGTATTGTACATAAGGCCCAACATAAGGTGTCCATGTAAAACCTTCCCAGCAGGGGAGAAGTACGAGATGTGTACACAGATAGTAAATTTAGAACTGACATTGTGGAAAGGTTGTAACAAATCTAAAATGATCAAATGGACTGTTATTTTCAAAGAGAGGCACGACTCTTCTCCTGTCACGGCATTGTTATGTCACTTGTCTATAAAAAAAAAGCACGCTTAGTAAATGTAAAGTCACGTTCTATAGACTGGTAGATGTTGGGAGCAAGAACACTTGAATCAGAGGAGAATGGTGATAGGGAGAAAGAGAAAAATAAAATGGCTAACATAGGCAAACTAGCAAAATAAAACAAGTGAGCAAAAGAAAACATAACAGAGACATATCAACTGCTATATAGTGCTATAAATGCAGATCAATTAATTAATGATTTCTTCTGATTGATACCCATCTAGTGATACCACCATCTAGTGGACTCAGGAAAATTTGAAAATGCTGCTCCCCATCAGTTTAGCACTGCAGGGTTGCTATATAGAGGCATTCAGAGGAGCCAGGAGGAGACATGTTTTTTTAATGTCTTGTCTGTATTGTACTACTTTTGGGTAGCTGGATCGCAAAAGCAGTACTAAGTTATTGTAGTGCTTTAGTATCTTTGCCAGAGTGCTAAAATCACACTGCCTGTAGTAATCATTCAGCTCCAATGTTTTCCTGTTGCAATTAATAAAGGTAAATCTAGCAGGACAGAAACAGTGTACACCAGAGTTCCGAACATAATGCCCACATTGCTTTACAGATTTCCATTACTATAGACACATCAGGCAGATATAGCTTTGGCAAGATGATAGCGATCAACTGAGGGGGGCAGCTGGGTTCCCAGATACAGACTGGAGTTTTTATTATCTTATTATTTACCAAAACTTAATTTCTACATAATTTAATCTGTGATATGATATTTATTCCAGCGAATGTGACAAGTTCATTTGAATCGACAACTTACCAGTTTGAATGCTTTAGACAAAAGTCATAAAGGAAACACATTACTGATCTTTTGGTGCATAGTCCTGAAACAAGCATTGAGCCAATGAAGTGAGAAATTCTGTATACTTGTACTGAGTTAAAGACATGGTATATTGCTCTCAGGGCCATCCCTATAGTGTCACCGCAGGCAGCAACTCATTGGGGGTGCAGCAGAGGGGCGGCCACAAAGTCCCAGGCTGCTAAGAGCTCTTACCAACCTGTGACCCTCTGCCCGGCTTCCTGCCAAGCTCACTGATGTCATCAGTTGCAGGGAGCTGAGTGGGACGCTCTGGCTGCTGTCCCACCAAGCTCCTGGCAACCAGTGAAGTCAGTGAGCTGGGCAGGACCAGACAGAGAGCCGCTGACAGCACGTCTCTAACCCACCCGTCCCACTGCATCTGCCCCACCCACATTACCGTTATTAGCAAAGCCCCCCCACCAGGCGCACTATTAGCAGCACCCCTTCCTCTATGGCCTCAGGTGGCATGTAGGGTAGGGACGGCCCTGAATTGCTGTCATCAACCAATGACAGTGATACTAGTGACTCATATCTTCCAACTGACCCTCTTTTGGAGGGATAAAAAGTCCCTTCCTCATTTGGAACCAAATCCCTCTGTCCCTCTTTCCTCCTCAGGTGTCCCTCTTTTTGGACTGATGTACAGATATCTACGAGAAGGTTATATTTAACTGCCAAAAGTGTTATACTTTGTGTTATACTAACTACCAAAAGTGTTAAACGCAGGCATTTTTATTGCCTTTGCTGAAGTTCACTGAAAGAAGTAGCAGCATGCAATAATGTTATTACGATGGTGCTACTTTATTCAATAAAAGTGACATTTAGGGCAGAATTCTCCCCCCCCCCGCCCCCCACATGTTGCTTTAAGGACTTTCCTTATGTGATGACTCTTGATCCGAACAACTTCTTCCTTTCACTTGTTTTCAACAGTCCCTCCAGCGCTGGTGCCTGTCTCTGATCCAGCGCAGACTCCTCGCGTCCCACTGAGTCTGCCTGGCTGCGTCCATTCAGTTTCAGTGTCAATCTCCTCCTCTCCCCTCCAGTGATCTGGACTGCACATGCGTCCGCCCACACTTCCTCCTTCACAGTGTTCGGGAGCCGGGAGTGAGCGGTGCTGACACAGGTAAGTTTGTTGGTATTTGCAAACTTTTTTTTTTTACTAGCTGTAGTGTAGATATATGCCAAAATAAAGACTTTAATACTAATTTAACACATGGGGTCTATACATTACAGAAATAATAAGAATATAATTTCCTATTTAGTTAGCAGAGGTTTCAAAACAAAACTAACAAAAAACACTATTCTGCCATTTCCAACAACGTAGCAGAAAGGATGTTACTAAGCTATGTACAGGAATTAATGGAATGATCCCAGCTCATAGGATCCAACATGATAAATGATCCACAGCACTGTTATTTATGTCATTTTGCCACTAATGGCTGTCCTGCCATCAACAGAAGCCAATGAGAGGAGGTAGAGTACATGGACACTGGCCCATCGAAAAACTGAGCATATAGGACATGGTTTGTTGACTGGGGCGGTTGCGAGTGGGCATTACCTGATATTAAAACCACTATGTGCAATTCGCTAACTATCACTATGTGCAATTAGTAACAGAGAAGGGAATTACAAAAGATTGCTGCTGTACTGATCTGAATGCCATTTCCATTTCTAAAAACAGCAAGCAGCATTTTACAATCTACAACAGCATTTTAGGTTTTAGATTACTAACAAGATTGCCAGATTTCTTACTCAGGAGGCTGTTTGTATCTGTTCATCTTTTTGTTATATGGCAGCAGCTGATACTTTTGTACAACTTTTGTACGTAGAAAACCTTACAGCATTTTTTGGGACTGAGACATTAAAGTACTGTCCCAGATTGTATTTTTGCATTTTTTATTACTTGGCAGCAAAAGACTACACCTTTCTTATAGTGTCAGTGTGTGTGTGGGGACAATTACCCAGATCTTTAGGGCCACTGTTCCCATCCCTCCCTCAGTAGTAGAGTGTTCCTGGAAATTGTACTCCTTCCCTTCCCTGACCCCGTTTAGAAATGCTAAACTTCTGCTTGAAATACATAGACATATGTGTGTTTCATAGATTGTTCAAACAGTACACTTGGTTACATACATTATATGACAGTCTGTAACATAAGCTGTAGTATAATCCACTAAGTGTAGTTTGAATGAAATAGAGAAGAATATTGTATTAATAATTAATTTTGCAAAATGCTAAAATTCCAATCTGATTAGAGCTGATTGCAAATGTTTCAGTCATTCGTTCAAACAACAGCATCCGAAATGTATAACTATATTAAATCTTATGTAAGCCTACACATTCTAAAGGTGCCCATACACTTTACAACCATTGCACGACTTTCGTTGTGCGATGGTAGTAAGGTAAGTAAAATCTTGTACGATCTGCCCATCTTGGACAGGCAGATCGTACTTGCGATCATCGGAAGCCCTCCCCGCTGAGGGGAGGGCTTCCGATGATTCCAATGCTGAGCGGACAGTGTGAGCTTGCACACAACGGCCCATTCGGCATTTGTTTTCCGAGCACGCCACTAACCCGCCGAAAATCTTACGAATTTCGTCAGGTTTTCAAGCGTGCTTGGAAGACAAAAGACGTGCGACCGTACAGTAGAAATGGTTGCAAGCCTTCCATACACCTGCCGATTATCGCAAGATAATCGGCAGGTGTATGGGCACCTTTAGATTTCTATGCAACTAGAATCTGAACATAATAGAAAGTGATACGTGATCTAAAGCAGGGGTGCCCACTAGGTCGATCGCGATCTACCAGTCGATCGCAAAGCTATTTCTGGTAGATCGCGATTGCTAGTTCAATTTGGCTGCTCCGTTTATCTGGGCACTCAGCTGCTGCTGACCGGGTGCAGTTCTCCAACTTGGCCGGCAGGTGGCGCTATGTCCTGGCCGAGCCCCTGCCACTGAAAGCCGTGCTGAGCAGAGTTCAGAATTCATCTGCTCCATTAGTCTGGGGAAGCCTGAGATCCGGGCCCTGGGGCCACACACATCAGACACAGTCTGGGGAAGCCTGAGATCTGGGCCGTTACATAGTAGCACCTTCTTAAAAAATCAGTTTCTTTCCCACATGGTGTCAGCTGATTAGTATATAGGAATGAGAGCACATTATACAAACAGATCTGGTGGTTGTTGTTTTATTTATTTTTATATATATATAAATAAATAAAACAACAACCTCTCTGTGTTCTGTTCCATGCTGTAATCCACCTCCAGTGAACAAGTGACAAAAGATCCGCACGCCCCGTAATTAGATGACCGTTTTTACAGTGTGTTTATCGCAATCGGACCTACCCTGTGTTCTGGTAGATCTCATTGAGCCAGTCATACAAAAAGTAGATCTTCGCACACAAAATTGTGGGCACCCCTGATCTAAAGCATAGGTCTAACTTGAGGAAGTTCCTTGTTTGTACTTTAGGGACAGATCTACTACAATTTGGGCTGTCTCTGGCCTCAATTATTATCATTATTATTATACAGGATTTATATAGCGCCAACAGTTTGCGCAGCGCTTTACAAAATAAGGAAGACATTACAATACAATTGTAAAGACAAGATGGTAAGGAGGGCCCTGCCCATGAGGACATACAATCTAAAAGGGAGGGGCAAGTGATACATGAGAAGGTAGATGTGTGGGGATAAATTTCAGAGATGCTTTGCTTAAACAAGCATGCAGATCAGGAAAACGAGACTAAATTCAGGTCTATAATCTAATCAGTCTAATCTGCATCACTGTTCCAGGTCAGTTACTCAGAATGTACTGAAGCCATCGAATCAGTATGACAACCAGTGAACTAGTATTTACCAAAGGGGAAGTCAGCAATAGCAGCCTCCATACTTCCTCAGTGTGGGTTTCCTTTGATAAGAGCTATATCTTCCTCTCTAGTTTTACATTCAGCAATTACTTCACCCTCCTCTGCCTCTAAGATAAGGGATTAAGCCAGTCAGTAATACAATCTCGCTCATTATAAAGAATCTTCCTAGTTAGCATTAAAACGATTCTGTTGCTATTTAAAAAAAAATGAAACAAGCAAAAAAAGTGGTGAATGCTTACCTGTCCCGCTGGCCCCCAATCTGCTCTCCAAGTTTTACTAAAGAATGTTCAACATTTTACATTTTAAGGACCCTCTGCAATCTGTGGTTTCAACTGCCAGCTATGTCTCTGCAGGGCACAGGGGCTGGAAGAAGGAACCTCAGAGCAGGAGAGACAAGGCATCTGACACACCAGGAAATGTGCCACATGATGAAGACCTACCAACAAGCTTAGACCAGCAATGAAGTGGAGTTCAGCAATGTGGGTTGTGAGACAGGTACGTATTCATTGCTTCCTTTGCATGCAGCTGCTCATTTCTTAGAAACATTGTTGGTTTTATAAGGAGGCGTAAGTCTATCACTGACCACCATGTATAGGGGCTTATTATTACAGAGGTATAAAAGGCCACCACTGACCACCGATGCAAATGGACTATCACCGAGGTCCAATATAGACCACTGACCACCAATTTATTGAAGAGAGAAATCACTGTTGGCAGTACTGAACCATCAAAATGTTGATATGGAGTCTGGTGATTTGGCGTTACGTCCCTGTTTAGTGTGACCTACAATGTGAACTCTACTGCAAAGGCATTTTTTTTTCTTGTTTGTTGTGTAAAGCACTGTGTGTTGCTTACTGCTCTCTACTGCAATAATCCACTTTCTGAGCTTCTCTGAAAAAGTCAGTCCTTTAAAACAGCTGGAGAGAAAGGCAATTGTTTATGTCTCTGCTACTCTATTCATAACCAATGGTTCCATAGCTTATTGGGTCTGCAGACTGAACCAGTGTTCTAAACTAATCCAGCCTGATATGCAGGTGTTGTCCTTCCTATCATCTAGTCTTAGCTAGATTTCCCTTGAACAAAATCATAAAACCTGGCTATGGCTTTTAGTAGAAGACACTTTGCATGTATGTTCTGGCAACAAAAACAAAATAAAAAAAAAACTGCTTAACCTGTCTTCTAGCTATTTTTTTTTGGTGTGCATTCGCTGCCTGCTCCACATGGGCAGTGCGGTGTACACTCCTGCCCGGCTCCCAGCATCTGCAAGATGCCAAGAATTGAGTTGGGTGCCGAGATAATGTAATTCCAATGGCCAAAAAGAGATAATGCCAGTTCGGAAAGCAGCAGAAGCAGAGGAGATGGCAGAGGCGTCACACTGGATAAGGACAAACTTGGAAGTATGTCCACCATAGTGTGTATGTATGGCAAGCACTCCTGTGGCATCCTCCCTACATTTCCACTTTAAATTCTACTTGAGCTATCTGCTGTACATATTGTCCCATGTACTTAAAATTGTAACAGATGCTGTTCCTTAACTCCATAAGATATGGTGTGAAGTGAACATGCCAGGCATTTTAAATATTTGTGGATTTCACTAATTGGCTGCATATACTCCATTAGAGGTCACAATTTGGGAAGCTGCATACTTTTTGTCTCAGCGCCTGCCCTTGTAGGCAGAAAGATATGATGCCTCTGAGTGGTTGGCACCTTATATCTGAGACTTCTATCTAAGTAAGATGTAAATACACACATTGTATGATACTGTTTCCAAAACATGTGATAAGGTGAAATAATGTTTTGTATATGTCTCTATATTTTCAGCCCTGCCTCAATTTTCTCCTGAAGAAGCAGCATTGTCTGTGAAATGTGTTGAGAGAAACCCTTCCACACACCCAGCAACACGTTTTAGTATCAGCCAAATAAAATGTAGTGAATGGTTAATTCATGAAATATTATAAACATAGAATGAATGGGTGTATCTAGGTGGAAGGAGAGGAGAATAGTAGAGGCAAGGGGGCAATCTTGAGAAGCTGATTGATTTTATCAAGATTGTATGCTTTTACTGAATAATTAATGGATTTGGTTTAATAAAAGTTACATTTTAATAAAGTCAATTTTGTGGGTGCCTAAAAAGTCCATAATTGTATATGTTTTAAATGAATGTTTAAATATTTATGAAAAATGAAAAGTCTTGTTTAAGAGCAGACATCACAAAATGGCTTTTGTCAGCCAAAACCCATCCTGTTCACTGAAGCTGGTTGAGACATTGCTTGGTGCAGATCAGATGTGCAGTGGCGTTTGGAAATTGCAGCATGTGGTACCGTGAAGGCACTGTATGATCTCCTTGTGTGTAGTTCCCTGACCATGGCCCCTTGTTTGGTTGTTCCTCCATGGCTGGGTTTAGCCCCGTGCACACAGATGTCGAAGTCAACAATGTGTTCATGACTGCGGTGTTCCTTTTAAATTTGATCACCTCTTCCTGAAGAAGCGCGAAGAAAGCATGAAACGCATTAAAGTAAAAGCCACTCCATATCTTTATATGTGAATAAACTATTGATTTTAAGAAGGTTTGTATCCTTGGCTGTGTCCTTGGCACCTAAAAAGCCCTATAATTTGTTTTCTGTTCCCCCTATGTAATGTTAAGGAGGGGGCCGTGGGAAGTTATGCCTACCATAATTAACCCTGTCAGTACTGTGCAGGTAGATTTCGTTATTAGTTCTAAACTAGATTTCAACACTGTCTTTCCTAACAAAGGGTTAAAGACTAATGGGGTTATTCACTGAATAACCGAGCCGAAGTGAAGGGAGCCGAACACCAAACCCTGTACATCAGCTGGCTTTGGCTCCCTTCGGTTCAGCAGAACAGCCTCAGCGCGTTCGGCTGAACCGAAGTGAAGAACACGTTTGCCTCAGCTGATCCAACATCTGGATCGGCTGAGGTGAGCGTTCGGAAGTTCATTGACTGTTGTTCGCCCCTATTCTCATAGGGGCAGAACAGCAGTGAGTAGCAAGTAGAATAAAAAAAAAAAGCAGACAAAGGAAAAAAAACAGTCCGGGGTCCCCTTTCCAAACCATACCAGACCCTTTAGGTCTAGTAGGAATGTTAGGAGGAACCCCCAGTTAAAAATTTTAAAACATTATGCAAATAAGCCCCCCCACCCGCAGACCCCCACAACCACCGGGCAAGGGATGTGGGAAAGAGGCCCTTGTCTCCATTGGCATATGGGACCCCTGGAAAAGCACCCTCCCAATGCTGAGGGCATGTGGCCTGGTATGGCGCAGGGATGGGGAGCGCTCGCTCGTCCAACCCTTTCCTGCCGTGCTAGGCCAGTGCCTGGATTAAGGGTCTGGATGGGATTTTCTTTTCCACTTCTTGGTGGTGGGTTTCCCCCTTAAAATTCCAGCCAAGACCTTAAGTGCCTGGTATGACTTTTGGGGGAAACCTCACACACTTTTTAAAACCTCATACACTTTTTAAAACATGGAGGTCCCTCCTAACATTCCTACCAGACCCAAAGGGTCTCGTATGGTTTTTAAGGGAGACCCCCATGCCGTTTTTGTATCTGTTTGTTTACATTTACATTATTGCGGGCAGAACGGTCTTCTCCAGCAGACTGCTCTCCCCGCTTTGGCTTTGTCTTTGGCTCAGCCGAGCTGAAGCATATGTGTTCGGCTCAGCCGAGTGCTTCAGCTACCTTTGGCTGCTGTACAGGCTATTGTGAATAGCCCGTACAACAGCCCTGCGGTTCAGCTGAACTGAGGGATGCCTGCAGCCGAAGTGAGTCAAAAAATCAGCAAAATTAGCTACATTCTTCGGCTCTTTAGTGAATAACCCCCTTAGAAGCATTGTATGTTAATGACAGGAAGTTCAGTATGACCCTCAGTTTGACCCTCTACTTTCACTTTCAAACTGCTCAGAGTAGCTTGCAATCTGCAAAAGGTCTTCACCAAATGAACATCTAAAAGGTAAGAAATTGTTTTTTTAATTATTTTTCAGTATGCTGTGTGAATGGGAACACAATACCAACATTTAGTGGGGCTTTTTCAAATATGGCTGGCAAAGTGGAAATGCACTTTAACTAGTTGACATCCGCGGTGTTAAACCCCCTTCCCATCCAGGCCATTTTTCAGTATTCAGCGCTGCGGTACTTTGACTGACATTTATTCCGTCATGCAACGCTGTACTGAAATGAATTTTATACCCTTTTTTGGGTACAGATAGAGCTTTCTTTTGGTGGTCTTTATTCACCATTGGGGTTTTTATTTTTTATTACATTAAGGAAAAATTACCCAAATTTAAAAAAAAAACAGTTTCCCCTATTTTTTTTTTTTCACTTTTTTTATATGTGACTTTGATTTTATTGTACTTTTTATATGTTACTTTTATTTTTTTATTTATATATTTTTTTTGCACTTATTGTTATTGCTATTATATAGGGGGGATAACAATCCCCCTATATAATAGCAAAGGCACACTGACAGGTCCTCTTTATGGAGACATTAGGGGTCTCTAGGACCCCTAATGTCACCTGTGGACCCCAAAAGAAGCTGATGAAGCAGAGATCTGGCAAAGTGGGGGGGCCAAAAAACCGGCGGCGGCGAAAAAACGAGCACATATAGACGACGGCAATGGAGCCGCCGATCATCTATATGTGAAACACCCGGTAACTGGTGTTTGCATTGGTCGGGGCTTTACTGCCCGTGCGTGCCCGCCAGGGGGCGCGCGCGAGCAGAAAAAAACTGCCGTCTGGATATGGCAACCCGCCAATGCAGCAGTGCTGTCCGTCCGTTTTTTTTACAACGGGCGGACGGCAAGTGGTTAAGGGATTGATTTATGAAGGGCTCATCCAGTGAATTGCATGGCATTGCTGCCACAAGATGGAGCCAAAGAGCATAGTACATGCTGGATGACTTCTTTATATATCAGCCCCTTACCTTTGTCACCCTTCCCTGTGCAATCCTGAGTTGGACTAAAAATAGCCGTACTACAGTAACTCATACTACAGTGTATGTAGTCACCACAGTAAATGTAAAGTTCAACCACTGCTGGAACAAACACACAGGAAGTTCCTATAAAGTGTTTACAGGACCTACATGGTGCACTTAGAAAATATTAATAAAGTTAAGAAAAAAGCTGTGCCTTTTTAAAAAAAAAGCACACACATGTTTCTGTATATCTACAGGGCCCTACAAAACTAGCTAAGCATTTAGTTCTACTTTAATTGCTACTATACCCAAAATGGGATTTGATAGATGCACTATTAGCTGGGAACAATGTTGAGGTGCATGATGCAGTAACCCACAACCACCAATCAAATGTCAGTTAAATTGTTTTAGAGAAAATAAATGTAACTTTTGATTGGCTGCTGAGTATACTGTTCATTCCACTTTTCTTATTTGCCTTACAAAATATGCCTACATGTCCATTCTTGCAAGAAATGCTGTTCTGCAGTTAAAATTAGAAGATGAGCGTTATTGAGAGCATTTTGCCTAGAACTCTGCCTAGAACAGCTGAAAGAACACAGCCAATACACAATAGAGAGTACATAGCTTAAAGTCTGTGGAAACAAAGTGTTGTTTGCTCAAATCAACAGGAAATGCTGCAAATATATTGCAAAATGCAAAGGCAGTGTGTAATTGTACAGTAGTTATTGCTACAGAGGGAAGGACATGGTAAAGTGATACACTTGTTGGGGTGGACAATATGGTTTAATGACCAGTTTTTCAACAAGTTCGGGTTGCAGGAGGTTGGGCGAACCCAGGTAAAAGCTTGAACATAGCACCGAACCCTAATAAAGTCTATGAAAGCCAGATATTTTTATTTTGTTTTTCTGTCTTTTTTAAAGGCCATTTTGCATGGATAGCTGGGTACCTTCACTGGGAACATGCACCAAAGTAAAAAACAAATTTAAAAAAATACCCTTTAGCAGGCATAGGGTCAATTCATGTGGCTGAAATGTCAATATTAAAAATACACACATTTTTAGGGCAGTAAGATAAACTTCTTTTGAAAGGGACATTTTCTTTTCCAAAAAGCAACCAGGGAACTGTCATTTAGCAGTAGCAGCACTACCACCTCTAAATGACAGACCCTGGCTGATGTCAGTGGGCAAACATTTTAATGACCATATTTGGTCAATGATGTCTCCCCACACTGCTAGGGAGCTGACACTTGCAACGAGAGTAGTGGCAGGGCAGAATCGTCATGAACGTGGATGAACATTACTGGGTATCTATTATCATCGCTGACATGAATCTGCATGGCTGGACAACGTGATTGACATTGAGGGCCATTATTTATTTTTCAGTAAAGGACTTTCTTTATGGTGTGGTTCTTTTTATGTACTTATATATCCAGACATGCAGCATAGCTGCCAGGAAAAGGTGGTAGTGAGCAGTAAGGGTGCTCTACCAGGCCACCTCCAGGATACATGCCCTCAAAATTGGAAGGGGACATTGCAGGGGAGGATGACCAAGCCTATCCCCCTTGCAAGTCACCTTGTCCCAAGCTGATGCAAGGTGAATTTATCTGGAAGCCCCCTTTAGAATCATAATAAGCACAGAAATCTGCCCCCCTTGCCCACCTATATGAAAGAGCACAGGTTACTTGTCACTCTGCCAAAAAATGTTAAAAGTTAATAAAAACAACCACGCTGTGAAAAAAGCCTTTGCTCATTCAGTGTTAAAGATCCAGGTTAATCACAATGAGCCATGCCCAGTGATGGTGACCCACCACCACCCCAATGACTTAATGCCACAACAATGCAGCCCCGTCACTCTGATAAATTCTCCAGACTGACTTGGATCCTGACTGAATATTTCTGTGTGTGTGTATATTTCTCTGTATGTGTGTTTCTGTGTCTGTGCGTATTTCTGTGTGTATCTCTTTGTGTGCGTATTTATGTGTGTGTGCGCATATTTCTCTGTTTGCCTATTTCTGTGTGTGTGTGCATATTTCTGTGTGTGTGTGTATATTTCACTGTGCGTATTTCTGTGTGTATATTTCTGTGTGTGTGCGTATTTCCATGTGTGCATATTTCTCTTTGTGTCCATAGTTCTCTGTGTGTGTATGTATTTCTATGTGTGCGTATTTTTCTGTGTGTGTGCATATTTCTGTGTGTGAGTGAATTTGTGAATCTGTTGGTCCTCCATAATTAAAATTAAAACCTTTGGGGAAAAAAAAACCATAAACATATACTGACACTGCACACATATACACATATACACATACTGATATGACACACACAAAAACATTAACACACATACCCACAACACTCACAAAAATCCTGACAATACGCACACACACACCATCACAAAAAATTAACTGACATTATAAACACACGCAGATATTAACACTGGTACGGTATATAGTTACATTTTGTTTTGAAGTATGACATTGTATTAAATTTGGCAAGTGCACCCCATGGAAGAAGAACATTTGTCCAGTGGCCCCCAAGTGAAATGAGATTGAGACCCTTGGTCTAAATGCATTGTTAAATAGAAGCACTTACTGACTATTAGATGTGTTTTTTTTATGCAGTATCTTCCTGCCAGCAAGAGTGCCATGTGTATGAGCCCCAATACTCATACATATGCCTGTATTCTGTGTAGCATATGGTATTACCCTTCAGCTATAAGCCTGTAATACAATATTAGTTTGCACTCTGGTGGAAGATTCCACTGAGGCTGTTTTGTATAGAGCACCCTCAGAAATACCATTACAGCCAAGTTTGAGTGCTCCACTAATTTTCTAAGAAGTCAGCACACAGCAGGAAGTCAAAATGGAGGAATCCCCCTACAGATGGAGTTTTATTTTTGCTGAGATACTTTCTAAGACTCTTCGCACCTAAAGGGAAGCAGGTGATGCTATTTCCCATGTTACAACACTGATATCGCTCAGATGATGATAGTGAAGGTCGACCCTCCCACGCCCCCTCTAATCAGTTTAAGAAAGTTCATAAAAAGGTGCAAATCTGCATACTTTTTTCTAATTAAAACAGTTACACTTTAAAATAAGATTATAAGATAGCTGTGCTAAATTTTTTAGAGCGTTTATAGAAAGTTCATAAAAAGGCGCAAATCTTTATTTTATCTTTAGATTTGAGTACTGATGGTTAAATCCCCTTTTATTTTATTTAGTGCTGCCTGTGTTTCTTTGAGGAGATTTTGTTTAGGCCCCAGTCAGACCTGCAAATGGGACGGATAGCAGAGTCTGCCCAATTCCTTTGTGAGACTCATGCAACCTGCTACGGATGAGAGGCGCTGCATAATCCACGGCTTGTGAAGAGTTGCGGGTGGTGACAGCTGTCATTGTATTATACAGCACCTCCCATCCACAGCAGATCACATCTCAAATCAGGATCTCTGGAGGAATCTGTGAAACAAGTGCCCCCATTGGAAGATTTAGCCTCACCATAACAAGTGTTATCATTGGAAGATTTAGCCTCACCAAAACAAGTGCCCCCATGGTAAGATTTAGCCTCACAATAACAAGTGTTATCATTGGAAGATTTAGCCTCATCATCAGGCCTGGATTCCCCACAAGGTCACGGAGATCGCCGATGTCGCCGAGATCACTTGTAATAAGTTTGCAGCCTGCCCGTTCTCCCTCCGTCCGCCCTTCCACTCCACCTACCTCTCTCCATGCTGGCTCCGTCCTCCGGACTCCGTCTTCCCCCTGCCGCCGAGTCTCTCTCCTGTCCCGAGTCCCTGCCGCCAATGCAGGGAGCAGAGCGGCAGGGTTAAAAGTAACCCTGCCACTCCATGAACACAGTGAGAGGGGAAAGCAGTCTTCCCCTCTAACCTGTGACACGAGTTCCAGCACAGTGCTGTGCTAGAACTCCTGTATTGGAGGTGACAGGGTCAATAAAGAGAACCTGTCACCTCTAATTGCTATCACACAGGGGATTGTTAGTTAAGTGGAAAAAAATGGATTAAAAAAATTATTAAAGAAATAAAACATTTAAAAAAAAGAAATAATTAAATAAAAAATAAAAAGGTGATTAAAAAGTAAAAATTAAGAAAATAATTATAAAAAACAAACAATAATAAGATGAAAAAATTATTAAAATAAAAAAAGTAAACGATGAGATAAATAAAAATGTAAAAAAGTAAAAACAATAAATAAAAATAAAAAAGTGATAACATTTAAAAAGAAACAAGAAAAAAAATAAAACTAACCCTGCCGCCTAGCCATCTGGGCATTTTTCTACAACTTATATACAGGTGTCTTTCAACACAAGTCAATGTTAACATGGGTATTGCCCTATCAAGCTAGTCATCTGATTGTTTTACTGCACCTGGTACATAGCATGAGCACCAAACAGAATGTGGAAATGAGACACTTATCTTTAGATCAACATAAGTTAAGTAGTTGCTTGGAAAATGTAGTGCAAGGTTTCAAGCTAAGAAGGTGTACTGCAAGGTATCAATTTAAGAAGGTGTAGTGCAAGGTATCTGATTTAAGAAGGTGTAGTGCAAGGTATCTGATTTAGTCATGATACTGTGGTATTGCATGAATCTAGTGGACAACATGTTGGGCTGATAGTCTGCACATTCTTGAGTAAATATTTTTCACTCTCAAAAGTATATATGTTGCTCAAACAATGAGGAAGGTATAGATGTGTGCTGGGTTGTGGCTGCTTTGAACAGGAAGTAAAGCCGCTGAGTGGAGATGACAGGAAGCTCAAACTACTGAGGTATAAAACGACAATTTTTTTAAATAATATTTACATATGTATAATTAAAATGCATAGGGTTCATGTGTGTAATTCACAGCTGCCTTGATGGTATCTATCATGTTTGACCCATTTATAATGACTGCAGTGTGCTAAGGTTATGGTGGTTAGGATTAACACTTTTGAATGATAATTCAGCCCTCTAATTCAACACACTAAACTGTCAGAAAGCATTAGCCTGCACAGAAATACTCCCTTGCTAATATTTCCAAATTATATTATGGAAGATAGATGTTTAGGTTCCCGATCTCCTCCTTGTCTGCTCAAAGACATCTATTCTATATTTGTTGTCGAGGAGCCTGCTTACATATTACTACTTGGAAAATGTTGTTGCCATATTTGAATTCAGCTACAGAGCTGCCGTTTTTTAATAACCATTTAGTAACTTCGATCAATGGCTGAATAACATTTTTTGTCTTTTAAAGATCCCTCCTCCGGTATAGGCATATCCCAACCTTTTTTTTTAACATACTTTTTCCTTACAATTAAGAACTTCTGTTTTTGTGCCAGTAATGTAATCACATCGACCGCCAAGGTCGTCTCTTCACTGAAGCCAACATCTGAGAGGACACTTGCGTCACTTCAGCCAGATAAAGGGTGTCCTATTGGAAGACATGGATGTCACAGACTGACACTGAGGAGGGTTATCGGCAATGTAACTGCACAGGTCACAATGCTGCAATGAATTCACTGGAGGCCAAATAAAGTTGTAACCCTGTAGAAGGAAGGCTGTAGACTTGCACGATCAACAGGTATTTATTTTATGGCACATACATGCTTTTCAATTTTGAGCATAGTTCTACTTTAATTTTTTTAAGTACCTTTTTTAGTTGTTTTGAGTTGTAAGCACAGTAAAGGAAAATATATAAAACTGCAATAAAGCTAATGTCAATGTTTCTATTTATTGTCCCAAGATCATTTTAATTGTTGTTAAAATAGGTCATATAAAGACACTCAATGCTTTTCAGGGGCCAAACCACTCCCCCTCATCAGGGTTCAACACAGGATAAAACTTATAAGGACTTATAGCTCCTGTGCAACTGCTACTGTGTTATTCCACAAGAAGAGTTCAACTCCAGTACAATTATAGTTTTGTGGGTCACTGTTTCCTCTTGAGTCCACTCAAATTTTATTTTGGGTTTAGCCGTAATGAAGGAGGAGTGTTTTGGCTGAATGAATGAATGAGGGAACTGTGAGTTTCTCCATAACGGAGTATCAGAAGACCAAGTTGTCTTCGTATTGGAACTTGATGCCCTATGTCACGTACCTTGGTGTGAGCCTGAAGTGACGATGAAGGCCTTGCCTTGTAGCTCTCGTCTGAGCCCCACTGGAGATGGAACAGTAGTTGTACAGACAGAGAGGGGTACAAGTGCCTATGGCTGGTATGATTGCGTGACACACTGGATACGCTGATGGTGACAACAGAATGCCAGAGGTAGCTGGTGGTCGATGGCAGATCAGACAACACTGGTGTGAGGAGCTGAAGCGTAGTCAGGAACAAGCCAGATCAGTAACGTGCGGTCAGCGTGGTACATAGTTACATAGTTACATAGTTACATAGTATTTGAGGTTGAATAAAGACATTAGTCCATCAAGTCCAACCTATTAGGATCTCATTCTAGGAGTACCTGTACCCCTGTATATTACGGTCCCTTAAGAAATCGTCCAAAAGTTTCTTGAACAATTCCACATTCTTTGCTGAAATCACTGTCTGTGGCAGTGAGTTCCAGACCCTAACTGATCTTACTGTGAAGAACCCCCTTCGCCCCTTGTGCTGGAATTTTTTTTCCACCAATTTTACATAAGCAGGAGACAGAAGCGAAGTCCGTGCAGGCCAGGTTATACACCTGCGAGCAGAATGGTACCAAATCAGGAGGCAGAAGAATGGTCAGAAGACGAGCCGAGGTCACAAGGCAGGCAGCAAGCAGGCAGAGTCAGGAATCAAGCTTGGTCAAACGGATATCAGGAACAGAATCACAGATGCAGAGTACATCTGAAGATCTCTCAGCAAGGTGCAGACGCAGGAGCCATATTTAAATAGCCTGCCTGGCGCCAAGGACAGGTCTTTATTCAACCTTACATACTATGTTACTATGTATTAGGGAAAGTGAAAGATTCCCCCACACAATGTATTTTGATTTGGCTGCAGACAAGAGGTGAGTGGGTTTTTGGGATTCATAAGTTTGGATTGAGCTAGTTATTTGTATTTCAAGATAGCAAATGCAAGCAGCCCACTGAAGGGGTGAGTCTTGTCTTTGCCTCCAGGTCTATGGGGAGAACTTGGGACTTTCCCTAAGTTTCAGGCATGAGGTAGAAGAAAATGTATCTAGAATCCGACTGGCTGCCTGCAGGGAGGGGCAGCCTAGCTTCATGTCAATGCCAAATCGTATATGCAAGGCAGGGAGGAAATGAATCAGCTTTATAAATAGCATTTATTATATACTTTCATTCCTGTATGTATCTATAATCTATAGGCTGTTAAAATGTCAGCTTTGCCTAATGAGAAATATTTGAGTTTTGCTGGTTTCTATGGAGAAATTGTGCACAAACATACTGGTGAGGCTTAGTATCTCCAATTCTTCCATAGCAGTCAGTAAAGATTTTTTATTTCTCACTCGGCCCAGTGAACACATGGAAAGATGCAGGTATATTAGCAATACATAAGATTTACAAAAAAAGTCAGATTTAAGGTACCCACAAATGTGAGATAACTGTTGGCGGCAGAAACCTCAGGCCAATCAAGCTCAGAGGAGTTGATTAGTGCTGGACAGTACCAGGAGTGTCTGGTTTTTCTCATGTTGTCTTCCTCCCTAATTATTAACATGAATTCTTGGGAGATACAAATGTACATTTAGACTTAGCTTTAGTTTAAAAGAAGAAAATGTCCACCAGAAAATATTGTCCTTTACCTATTTTACACTAGATTTCTTTAAAGTTCAATTCCAGACAAAACTTTTTTTTTAACTTGTACACATTGTGGGGGTGGCTGTCTGTGTCCACACTGGTTTTCTTCTACCTTCCTATTATGGTGACAGGGTGTCATTAGAACAGAAAGTGATCAGATATATCCCCATTGGTAACAGAAACATTAAAAAATGCACATTAATTTTTTTCAGTGGGGTGGGGTTAGAACGTATGTCTGGGTTTAATTGCTTTCTGTATCTTCCAGTCCCGGTGACATCCACACCCTCTCATTTCTTGCCCTGGTGTCTCTGGGACAGGAAATAAGGGGACATCTCCCCACTGAAGACAGAAAGAGTATTAAATGCTTTGTTGAAATTCTGATGCTTACCTAAAACTCAGTTTTGGGTAGAGCTAGACTTTAACCATATATTAATTGAGTTATAGATGTGAAGCTTAAAAAATGTTTAACGTTTACAAACCTACTCCCAAATCTGATTTTCTTTAGTTGTTAGTATCCTCGTATACTACATACTGTATCTATATAACTAATAATCTGATACAGTGCTGGGAAATTTAATGCCAGACTGCATTTATTTTATAAATATTGTACAAATGTATTATTGTACAAAAATGGAAAAAACAAAAAACATTGTTTTTGCAAGGCCCACATTATTGTGACTTGTGCCCATATTTCCAAGCATAATCTTATGGCTGGCTTTACTCAGAGAGGACTGCCAGAGGACAAAGAGGCCACAGCCCCCACTCTCCTGCCTCTGGCAGAGAAAAGGCAAGGGACGCCCCTGGCTCCAAACACTATAGAATGGAGTGGGGGCATGTCAGGAGTTTCCTCATACCTGAGATTTGGCGGTGGTGTGTGATCCCAGCAGCCATAAGTGATGCTAAGGATGTCTAGCAAAAGGTAGAAGTGGGGGGAGGTTAGCTTATATATGTCAAGCTCACTTTAAGTTGTTACATAAACTTATTCATGGGATACAAGTCATACAAATGAAAAGACAAATACATTTAAATAAGCTATTTTTATATAACTTATTGTAAAATATGTATACATTTAAAACCATATTTAAATTTTTTTTCTGAATTAGCTGAGCTCATTTAGCTGAGCTGATTCTGTGAATGTGGGGACATGGAAAGTTTTTACGTCACAATTGATTTCCTGTCTAGTAGTAGCGTTTAATAATACTGCAGACAGAGTCCTCCTGAAATGGTTATAGCTTACAATAAAATGTTGCAATCAGAGTAACAGCAAAGTATACTGCTATGTGCAATAATAAAGGTATGTTAAAGCATGAAAATGTTTAGATATATAATTATCTATAAATATTGATGATTAATTATTTTGGGTTTTACATTTAGTGTTTAGCTAGCTGTATACCTAGAGTTTAGGCTTCCTGTCAGAGCAGTGCTTTACTCATGGTGAGAAAGGGGTAGTTTTCAATGCAATTAAAAATAGAAAACTATTTTGTGGGGGGACGTATGCCAATTGCAGTGCATCTATCATTTTGACCCCCTGATGACAATATGTTGTGGAATTACTTGATACTATTTTCATGACCTCTGAAAGGCTCAGATGTGGCCAGCTATCAAAGGATATCCAAAGCCCAAGAGTTGTATAAGTAAAATCGACCAAGCGCTCCCGAGTGCTCCTCAGAGCTACTCTTAAATTAGCTTTTTAAAGAGAAGCAAAGGCAATACTTTTTTGGCTTTACTTCTTTTTTGGTTCACAGGAGTACATTTAATTATATACTCCTGTGAACCAAAGTCAGCATTAGCCCACTAATGACTGACCGGGTAGAGTCGCATCATGGTCAAGAAGGATCCCCGACATTGTTGAGATTTATCTCGGCTGCCTAATTGACAACTTGCTCTGCCTCTCTGCAGGTGGCTGAAAGCCAGCTCAGTCTGTCCCTTCTCCAGCCTGTGGGATTGATTTACTAAAGGAAAATAGACTGCTCAATGGCATGGGAATTTTCACTTTTCAAGGAAATTTTCCCTTAGTTTAGTTAATGAGGTGATACCCTGTTTTTATCCAATCATGAGCAAGCAAAAATACTGTTTTTTTTTTAAATTTTCATTGCACATAATTGCGGATGCTTAACAAAGGGAGTTTTCGCTATATTCATTAAGCTAAGGAAAAATGCACTAGCAAACTGCACAGTCTATTTGCCCTTAGTAAATAAGCCCCTGTAGCTCCAGTAAGTGCTAAGGGATAAGGAAAAAATCCCTGTGGGGTCAGTGACTGACAGTCACTGCCCTCCTCTAAGAGCAGAGACCTACAGCCTGATGATCAGCAGTTATGTGATCAGGCTTACAGCTGGCGTGGGACAGCTGCATTGTCCTGCATTGGCTTTAAGCATCGGGGACAGTATGTTTTACTCTCCCTGTACTTCTCCTTTAACATTTATCAGAATTTATTTCCTCTTTTTATTTAAAGATTTAAAAAAAAACACAACTCATAGACAAATTCTTGATGCACACATTTTCTTCAACAAAATCATTACTTACCATATATTTAGTCTGTGTTAAAGGTTAACTTAAGCCAAACATGGAAAATTTGTATTCCCAGCTTTTTTTAGCCATGCAGAGCGTGGAAGAGTAGGAGTGCTGCTTTTCTATTGCTGTGTGTGTTCCTGCTGGGGAAATTCACCCTCTCAATTTGTACTGGTGACTATTGTTACCAGGACAGACAATTTTGTAAAATCCAAAATTTTACATTTGTCATTGTGATAGAGGAAATCTTCCCATGCAGACATTTGTTCCAGTCACAGCCACATAAGAGGTTTGGAAGGATTCCCTCTCACTTTCTGTTCTGAAAAAGGTGATAATAAATCTGCCCAGTAAGGAACAAAAAAAAGAATGAAAACCTGACAGGAGTCCTAACCATTTCACACTCTACCCAAAACAAGAAAAATGTTTGGGGTTTAAAAACACTTTAAGCTTACTCACCTTTTTGGCATTCATCTTGAGCACCTAGTTTTCCTTTTTGCCTCTTTGCTTAGTCCATGTGACTCCTTTATTTTTAAATGGCTTAGAAATTAAGGGGTCTATTCACTAAGCTGCCAAAGGATCTAGCCGCAGCTTCGGGCCGATCCTTCGGCTAGCTTCGGCCCCAGGACCCCTTCGGTTCAGTGGAATTCAGTATAGTGCAAACTCTCCCTGGCGCTCCGGGAGTCTCCTGCTCCTGGCCGCCCAGGAGAGAAACACTGCTGTTTCTTCTTTTTTTTATTCTGACTGTGTCAGAATAGAAAAAAAAAATTTGCCCATTGGAATGCATTGCTAGATTCCTATTGGCTATTTCAATTTGCAATAGCCAATAGTAAACTAGCATTGTACCCGCCCTCTGCTGCAGTTCTCCTCAGGTCCATCAGCAGAGGGTGGGTACCCATGCTAGTTTACTATTGGCTATTGCAAATTGAAATAGCCAATAGGAATCTAGCAATGCATTCCAAAGGACAAACTCCGTGTCGGAATAAAGAAAAAAAAAGAAAAAGCAGTGTTTCTCTACTGGGCGGCCGGGAGCGGGAGACTCCTAGAGCGCCCGGGAGAGGTGTTTTTTTTTTTGACAATAGAAAGCTGTTTGGCTCAGCCGATCCAGATGTTGGATCGGCTGAGTCGAACTCCTTCTGCACTTCGGGTTGGCCGCACATGCTGAGCATGTGCGGCCGACCCGAAGCCATGCGAAGCAAGCCGATGTACGGCTGATTTCAGCCGATGTACGGCTGAAATCAGCCGTACCAGCCTGAAGTGAATAGCCGAACAGTGTTCGGCTCACTTCACTTCAGGTCGGTCATTCACTCGGCTGCCTACGGCAGTTTAGTGAATAGACCCTTAAGACTGTGAAAATGTGGGTCAAAATGTTCATAGATCCAGAAATAGGGATATGTGATCATGGCAAAGTTTGCTTCACAGGAGGCTTGGAAAGCTCAGCAAGAAGTATTCAAACCCTGAACCCTATTGATGCCTAAAAGAGCCAAATAGCTTTTTTTCTGGCATTTTTTTAAGACTAATTTGCAAGCCACTGTAAAAAAAAGAGTGGCATGGATAGCTGTGCACTACCATGGGGGACATGTACCAATGCAAAAAAGATGTAAAAAATACTTTTCAGCAGGGAGAGGATCTTTTTATGATACACAAACTGATACACAAAATACACAAATCCTTTAAATAGATGACCTATTCCTGAAGTTAGGGTATGGTTCCTATTTAAAATTCAAACCATATTTGGGAATGCAGGCTGGGTGGCAAGGAAAGGGAGGAGAGTGAGCATGTAATCACTTACGACATTCGGCTATTCACTCACTGCTGTTCGGCATCTATAAGAATAGGCCAAACAGCAGTGAGTAGCCTGCCGGATGTTCGGCTCAACTGCCGGAAGTTCAGTCGAACTCCTTCTGCTGAGCATGTTCGGCCGACCCGAAGCCATGTGAAGCAAGCCGATGTACGGCTGAAATCAGCCATACCAGCCTGAAGTGAATAGCCGAACAGTGTTCGGCTCACTTCACTTCAGGTCGGTCATTCACTCGGCTGCCTACGGTAGCTTAGTGAATAGACCCCATAGTTTAAGAATAAACACAATAAGTAATAATAAAACAACCACAAAATTGGGGGTGTCAGCAGTACATAAGCACTGTTCAAGGCAGGAAAGTTTCTTGAAGAAGAGGTAAATTATACCTTAATATGTCAGATTAAGTTACTGTGTGATATAAACTGTTGGCTGACATCATTTCCAAGATGCCTTAATTACTGAATGATTAGTACAATATATGCCTTTGTACACTATTCAAGACACTGAACAATTATAAGTTTGATATGTAACTAATGTATTCCTAGATATATGAAAACATAATTCCCCATTACATGATTGCCATATTAATTGCTTACTGAATATTCTGTCTATGACCAAAGGGCAACTCTTTATCGTTAAAAGAGAACCATGGGGTAAGTGTTTTTCCCCAAAGTTCTTTTAAGGGTCACAGGAGGCCATATATTAGCATTCTCCCGTCACCCAAAGCTCAGTATATTGCGAGCTACAGCTCGCGGTATACTGAGACCGCCGCAGCCGGGATGGATCCCGACAATGCTGTTGAGATCCACCCAGCTGCATGAGTAACAGCTGGCTCTGCCTATCTAGAAATTAGGCAAAGTCCTTTTCTTTTGCAAAATAGGTGTATATTTTAACTATATGGTCTTCTTTCTGTATATAACTCACCCTTCCTCTTTAGTAGTGCATATCAATGAATCATTATCCAATATACCCAAGTCTTTTCTTTTTGAAAGAGGATACATTTAACTTTTTCAACAGGTTGGTAAGCACCAAATGTCCAATTTTGTAATATCCTTCTTATAAAATCTTATTTATCCGACTTTCCATCAAGTTGGATGTGATCTAGCAAACATCTACTTCCTATTTTCCAATTCCAATGGCCAGTCAATAACCAGTCAATATTCTGAAAGCAGAGGTCCTGTAGAATAAAAAAATGCTAGTTACAATTTTGTACGTCACACGTTTTTTTGGGCAAATGTTTATCAAACCAGTATTGTTAGGAAAAAATAAAATACAATAAAATTTAGTGCACAGAAACATAATATAATACCCAAATTTTGGTAAAATATGAAATATGGGGTCATGTCAGGTAAATAGATACCAAACATGTCAAACCTTAAAATTGCGTTCGCCTGTGAAGCCGCAAAAAAAAGTCAATAACCAAGATTTCCCATAAGGAACAATTTTAACGCTTTTACCGCTCATCAGTTTAGTGCTAACAGTGATTGATGGCCCCAGAATTATTGCTCTCACTCCGACGTTCGCAGCAATATGTAACATGTGTAACGCAATTGTCGTTTTCACACGTAGGCGCACCGACGTGTGTTTGCATGTGTATGTGACTTAAACATTTTTTTCTTCATTTTTCTTTTATGTTACTTTAATTTTTATAACTTTTAAACACTTTATTTTGTTTTTACACTAACCCTATTGCTATTACATAGGGGGCTAACAAGCACCCTATGTAATAGCACATAGGGTGTGGCAGGACTTCTTTATGGAGACATCAGGGGGCTTTCAGAACCCCTAATGTCACCTAGGGACCCCAAAGAAGCTGAGGAAGCAGAGATCTGCTTCCCCAGCTTCATCTCCTAGCTCTAAGAGCCGGAGACTGTGTACAGTGACACCGGAAGTGATGTAGTACACATAATTTCCGGGTCCAGTGAACGGCGGAGAGATCAGCGTCTGGAAGCCTCTGAATCTCTCTCCGATCATTGCAGGGAGACCCGCCGAGCTGCTCCTGGGCATGGCACGGGGACAGCAGTGCCCAGAGAAGGCAATGGTGGCCGCCGCGGGGGGAGGGGGTGGTGCCGCCGCATGGTACAAACGATCCAGCGGCTGTACAGACGCCGGATCACTTGTACATTAACAGACATCGCCTGCTGTTAAAAGTGGTACCAAGAACACGGCTGCTGCAGCAGGCGTGTTCTTGTTTTAACAACTTTAACGGGCCGCCGTCTATAGACGTATTGGGGCCCGGAAGTGGATACAATTCTTAACCCCTTAAGGACAAAGGCCTTTTTTTTATTTTTTGCACCCATGTTATAATCACCATTTTAGGCCTGAAAATAACTTAAAACCCCCAAGCATTATATATTTTCTGAAAGCCAAGGCCTTATGGAATAAAATGGTGGCAGTTGCAAATTTTTGTTGAGCGACATTAGCGCAACTTATAATCAAACCCATTAATTTAGTGAAAAATGCACTTAAGTTAAATTTAGTACCCCAAAACACTTTATAAAACATTTTTTTTGGTAAAATATAAAATATGAGGTTACGAGTAAATAGATACCCAACATGCCCAGGTTAAAAATTGTGTGCGTCCATGAAACTGCAACAGCATACAGTACTCATACACACCGCTTTAAAAGCCCCCACAGGTCATCAATCTAGAGATACGCATAAATATTGGCCCTAGAATTATTGCACTTACTCTGATGTGTGCGGCAATACCCAACATGTGTAGCGCAATCGGCGTTTTGGTACATAGGCGCACCCGACACGTGTCACGGGGACTTCAAAACATTTTTTTAAATTTACATTTAGTTTATTTAATATTATTTTTAAAACTGTTTTTTTTTAAAAACTTTACTTTAATTGCTACTTTAAGGTGACACTGAGGGTCCAAAAGACCCCTAGTATCACCTTTACACTCTAAATAAGATATTGAAGTGCAGATCGCACTTCAATAGCTTATTGCTGGGCTTAAGGAGCCCAGAACTGACAGCCCAGGGACCGGAAGTGATGCAATACACGTTGCTCCTGGACCCATAGAACAGGAATGAAATCAGTGAATGGACATTCACAGATCTCCTCCCCAGCTTCCCACAGACACCCGGCAAGCTGGTGCTGGGCCTGTAGGAGCCCAGGAAACACTGCAAGGGTGATGGGCGGGGGGGTGGCCCGGTTACGGGATCATAGAAGTGATCTGGCCGCCAGTGGTGTAACCAGAGTTCTGGGCGCCCGGAGCAGAAATTTTTTCCCCCCCCCCATTATATAAACAACCACTGGAACTGTACCCTGCACCTCCCCCCCACACACACATGTTTTTATTTTAATTTTTCAAATTTTAATATTTTATTTTTTTTGAAACTTTTTCATTTTTAAATCAATTTTTATTTATTAATTAATTTTTTATTAAATATTTTTATTTTTTACTTTAATTTTAGGTTTACTTATATATAGTTTCATCCATTGGCTTTCTACCTTTGCCATATACTGTGACACCCGAGAATTCCACTTCAGACTACATAAATTAAACTTTGTTTAGATCCATCCCTAACCCTGTGTCTACTAGGGCTCTGCATACAGCAGTTAGTATATCTTGCTGTTCCTTCTCCGTAGGAGTCTAAATCAAAATACTAACAACTTATTCCAAAACCAAATATGTTACCATATTATATTGAGTGTCAGGTGAGCTAGGGCATAAGACTGGTGAACTATGGAACCCTTGGCACAATCTAGCAAACATGTAATCATTTGCTCTGTCAAAGCAAGTGAATATTTTGCAGTCATTTTTCAATTAAGCTGTTACTTCTGGTAAGGAAGCAACTAAAAAAGTTTCATGGCGCATAATACTTGTTAACCATTTGCAGATTTAAAACTAAATATCAAGTACTGATCTTTCCCATAGAGCCCATCTACGGAGAGGGAAGGAGAGTTGCCCTTGACAGCCTCACCCTGTTCCATTACAAATTGTGTGCCTCCTTTTGTGAGGTATTGTTTTGGATGAAAGAATTTATCACCACAATATGCAATGTGATATTCATTTTTTCAAATAAACAATAACCTTTTTCTAAATCATTTGTTCTGACTGAAATGATAGAGACGATAACTGTGGCATGATGGGCACACTCATAAACATCCCCTTTTTGACAGAAACACACATTTGCAGGGTGCGAAAAGAAAGCACGAATACATACCACCTGCCCTTCAGTTCTAAAAAATGCACAAGACAGCTTCCCATCCTAGTCTTTAATTTTTTTTTTCCACTTTCAGCTGAAACTGCTGATCTTAGATGCAAATAACGAATACTTTAACACAGGCTCCATTATGGATAATACCAGGAACCTTTATTATGAATGCAAAGGAGTCCTGACAATGTCTAAGGCAATGTCTAAGGCAATGGGTATAATATTTCATATTAAACATCAAGTAAAATTTGCTCTCTCCCAACTTTTTAACTGAGAAAAAAAAATACCTTTCTCAACAACTTCTCTTTTCCCCCAAAAATAAAAAGATTAACTAACTAACAACACCCTCCCCATTCCTCAGGTCCCCACTGTCCTTATCTACTGTAATTACCATATCACCTTGCCGATGCCAACCAGTATATCAGATTTAGTACAATGGGGACCAAGGGTGGGGAGGATGTTGTCAGTTAGTTCCCCTTTTCATTTTTAGTGAAAAGGTAAACTAACCCTTTGAAAGTGAGCAATAAATCAGCAAAAGAAATACCACTATATGCTTTACTTTAAACCCAAAAATATTTTATAAAGACACCTGTTGTCATTAATGAAGCCAAAATGTCAAGGCAATGCACCAAAAACTACACTTTCCTTAGGCTCATTCTGCAGGAGCATAATAATAATTTGTTTCTCCACTCTTACTTGATATTAATTTATCAAGATCCCTCTATGCCAGCGGTTCTCAACCTGTGGGTCGGGACCCCTTCGTGGGGTCGAATGACGATTTGCCAGGGGTCGCCCGGGAGTCTCCAGCTATTAGATAGCGGCTCCCAAGCAGAGTAAACCTTTTTTGTCTGACATTGGGGGCCGTAGGTCAGAAAAAAAACCACCCTAGGAATGCATTGCTAGATTCCTATTGGCTATTTCACTTTGCAATAGCCAATAGCAAACTAGCTATTGCACCCGCCCTCTGCTGCTGCCAATCAGCAGAGGGGGAACTGAAGTTCTCCATCAGGTCCCCACTACTGATTGACAGCAGCAGAGGGTGGGTGCAATAGCTAGTTTGCTATTGGCTATTGCAAAGTGAAATAGCCAATAGGAATCTAGCTATGCGTTCCAAGGGTGTTTTTTTATTTTTTTTATTCTGACGGCGTACACCAGTGGTTCTCAACCTGTGGGTCGCTGTGTGATTTCTGCTGTGCTAGGTGAGAGTCCTACTCAGCCCTCTCCTAGCGCAGCAGTGTCAGTTCTGCCGCCAGATGTCGCTGCAGCAGCCGCGTCATTCCTAAACTTTACATTCCTAAACTGTGGGGTCACCACAACTTGGCAAATGTTACCAAGGGGTCCCCGCCCTAGAAAGGTTGAGAACCACTGCTCTATGCAATATATGCCTACATTGACAATATGTAGTATTTCACCACAAATTGTATTACTTTTCTTTATACTGAAGGGAACAATGCAATCTGGGCTAGAGCTTGATAGAAAAACAAATCCTTAAGACTGACCCCAGTTGCCAAAAGGAAGTCATATTAAAACAACTAATACAATTTAAAGAAGAACTCAGGGGAAAAAAACAAAAAACAAATAAACTCTAAATCTTAAACAAACACAGTGATGTACAGTACCTTCCATGCTGGGTGAGCCATTCCGCCAGCCCCGCGACAAGCATACCCCACCCCCCCAGCATGCCAAAGCCCTGCCCCAGCACACCAAAGCCTTGCCCCCACCACGGTTACCAAGCTATGTGTGGAGGAGGGAGGAGACAGGGAGGAACCCTGTCCCTCACTCGCTTGTCACTGGTGAGGCATCGAGATCGATGTCCTCAGTGTTTTTTTTTTTAGAATTAGACAGGTTGGATCAATGGCACTTTAACATTGTTCCAAACCATCCACAAAGCTCAATCCTCTAACATAGAGTAGAGGCTGTTGCAGATCTTTCCTCACTATGTTAAGTTACACAAACAGTGGGGAAGCCCTAACTTAACCGAACTTAGCTCTAATTAACAGGCAGCGCTCCGTCCATGACAGTTTACACGGTGGGGAGGCTTTCCCTGCTGTGTAACCTGTTCCAAGCCACTCTGAATAGAGAAAAAGTTGTCAGTCTCAGGCTTGAAGCTGACAGCTTTTTCCTCCATAATACTAGGTGAGGCTCTGCCACACCTGCCTCCCCTGACCGCTCGTCTCTGATTTACAACAATAACAGACCTCAACCTAATTAACACTAACCTATATACTGCAACACACAGTATGTTTTAACTTTACATGTTACTCTTAGCTGTTTCTTTCAGTTCCACTGCATACTGTTGTTCCACATTCTGCATGCTTGATATCCTAACGATGGGTAATTTTAACATTTCTGTGCCTGAGTTTTTAACCGTTCCATGTTATCTGTTACAATTAAACCTACTCACCCATGTTAAATAATAATCTTGCGCACACTCATAAAGATCACCCAAAAGGTCCACACACACCTTACGATAATCGTACGATAATCGCGGGAAATCCCGCGATTGTACAATTATCGTAAGGTGTGTGGAAGCTGTGCGACCTCTACTACTGTAAGGTCACACGACTTTAAACTTACGAACATGTTTTAAAACCCGCCGAGCATCGTACGATATTCGGCGGGTGTGTAGCATGTTCGTGAGATAAAAGCCGGACAGGCCGGTGTGCGCAAGCACACACTGCCCGTTTCGGCATTGCGGTCATCGGGGCGTGGCTTGCGATCATCGCAAGTACGATCTGCCTATGAAAGATAGGCAGATCGTACGTTTTTTTAAGTACCTTACAACCATCGCAAGACAAAAGTCTTGCGATGGTTGTAAGGTGTGTGCCCAGCCAAAGAGTTGAGACTCTTGTTCTGGCCCTCACTAATTAATTGCCACTCTAGGGGCTTATGCTTACCTCTCCTCCTTATAGAGTATCTAAACCAAAAAGCTAATATATATTGCAGCTTACCAATCTTTAAATGTGGTGCCTGCATTCGTTTTCTTTTTTAAGATTCTTTTTTCTGTGTTTTAACAGACCAAGCTTTCCAGCAAAAGTGGAAGTTACAGGGTTAAGACAAGGCATTTAACACTGACAGGGATGTTCACAATGGTCAAATTTGACTAATTTATGTAAAATCTTTATCCCAAAATAAAAACAAAAAGCTGTTCTTGCAACTTCCAAAAAAGTGTTAGCTTGGGCTCAGATTCATTTGCTAGTCAAGTCCATCTAAATCTGAGAATGTATCTCTAACAGTACCCTCTCCACAGGCTGACAACGCTGCTGCAGTGGCTACACTACTCCAGTAGAGCCACCCTAAGACAGGAAGTGTGCTACTGGCTAGATCACCAGGTAAAAAATAAAGAAAAAAAGCCTAAAAAATTAAAATAGTGCAGTGGCCACATTCAGAAATGTCTGATGGCAGACTAATTTATTTGCTTTTAGGTTTAGTTCTCTATATCGCAAACAAGATATGCCACACCAGGGGTCTCCTCTTGAGGGCTCCTGCCTCTAGTTCAATGTATCTTGGGCCACCAGTACTTGGTATGTCAGATAACCATATACAGATATTAATACTGAAGCTGAAGCTCCATACCATTCGGGAGCTCCAGAAAGCAATACGAGTCTGGGAGCCATATTAAAGCTGAGGCTTCCAGACCTGAATGGCATTCGGGAGCTCTCGAATGCTATTCAGAAATTTGGACTCCATTTGGGTCTTGGAGCATCAGTTTTAGTATTATGTATATATAAGTAGTATTCTATAATATGAACGAATATTAGTAGTGGCAACATTGTGTACCCATATATACAAAAAACTAAACTTGAGGCTCCCAGACTCAAATGGCATTCGGGAGCTCTTGAGTGCAATTAGAAAATTCGGATTCAGACCCATTTGGATGCATTAATCCGAAAAACACATCTGATTGGCCAAAAAAGTTACATGTCCGATTCAATTTAGTTTTGAATGAAATTCGGAAGGGATCTGAAATTTGGAAACGGAAATTCAGATTCATAGTATCATAGTATTTGAGGTTGAATAAAGACATAAGTCCATCAAGTCCAACCTGTTGTGTGTGTGTGTGTGTATATAGGTCCATGAGTGTTCTCATTCTTAAGAGTACCTGTACTCTTGTACATTTCGGTCTCTCAGGAAGTCGTCCAAACGCCTCTTGAATTTTTTTTCTACCAGTTTTAGGTGGTGTCCTCTAGTCGACACTAGATTCAGATGCATTCGGAATCATTTGGATTCAGAAATGTCCAAATTTCGGAAAATTAGAACGAATTTTGATTCGGAACTAAACAAATCGCATGTCTATTGTGGGGCATTTCCTTTTATTTATTTGCAACAAAAGAGTTTATCATGGTGTCAGTGTCTTTATTTTATTTCAACTTTTTAGGGGAAATGGGTTCTAAGAGATACTAGTGTACCCTGGGCTCATTCCACCTGGAGGGGCAGATATCTAGGGTTCCCATGTTAAAAAAGAGCTTCTAGAATTTGAAAAAGTTTCCCCTAGCAAACTGCAAATCCTCTTGAGGACCGGATGTGGGAACAAGGCCCATGTCTCTTGAATATGCCACCTACTGCTTGGTATGTTGAAGGGCATGTGGCCTGGTATGGTTCAGGCAGGGGGCTGCAGTTCAAGCATACCATATTATTCGGTTTTTCTCATTTTTAACATTGTGTACTGTCCCAGTACCTTAAAATTCAAACCAGACCCTTCCCAGGCATGTAGCATGGGTAGCCAGGAAAGGGAGGGCAGTGAGCATGCACCACCTTTCCTGAACCATTCCAGGCCACATGCCTTTCAGCATGTGGCAAAGCCTCCATCCCTTGCAAGACCCATTGTACCCATTTTGAAGGGACAATGACCTCATTTTCATGTCTTGCGCTCCAAAAAGGATATGGAGGCTTGCGGGAGGAGATTATGGGAATCTGAAAGCTCCCTTTATAAGGTATGCCCCCTCAAAGGAATAAGTGCAACTTATTACTTATTTCCAAAAATGTTAAAAAAGAACTAAAACACCTACAACATGATAAAGTCCCTTACTGAAAACAAAAAAAGTTAACAGTGTCCAATGTAACAGTGTGGCTGCTATTTGCAAACAAACCAACCATGGATCCTGGGTGATGTCATTGCCAAAATCTTGACCATATTTGGTTATTGATGTCACCCAAAATCCCCAGCTAGTTTGTCTGCTGACGCAAATAACTAAAGACTCAGATTAAGGTAAATTGAGTGGACTTTTTGACTTTGGCAGAAATGCAACATTTTTGGTTTTAGTAGTTCCATGTTTTTACTGGTTACCTAGGATATTCTTTGTCAACACATAATTGTGTTATCAAACTGACTTAATTTTGACCTCACACTATTTCTGCTGGGGAGCATGCAGTAGGCTACGAGTCTGCAGATGCATGTTGCATAGTGTAGGTTAGTATGTGGGTAAGTTAACAAGAGTGTAATATCACAGTTATACTTCCTACTCAGTTTTAGATGAAGCTGTCCTTTAATAGCTCGCCTTCTACTTCCTTCCTGTATCACCCTGTGGCTTTACAGCCTTACTTATTTGTAATGTGTCTACCTGCTTGTCTTTTTCACTTCTGTTTTAAGAAGCTTGATTACAGAAGAGTAACATTTACATCAATCAAAGAAAATACAAGCATTTTTATCATGATTGATACATTGGGTATGATTTACGAACAGCAAATAGGCTGTTGCAAGGGAATTTGCACTTTGCAATCATATGCAGGCAAATATATATATTTTTAAACATTTTCCTTGCATGTGATAGGGTATCCTTTGCGAAGTGAATTTTCACCACATTACCAAGCTAAGGGAAAATTCCTCTGCAAAGTGAATATCCTGTTTGCCTTTAGTAAATCAGCTCCATTGCATTATGCCACTTCATCTCTTTCAGCTGTTTATTCTTTATTGATCAGAGCAATTTTCACATTTTAGCTATAGGCCTACTGATTCAACAGCAAATTTACTTATGATAGTGAAATGACACAAATATTGTTTTTTGGGGGACAAACAATATGTGGCTCCAATAATTATTAGTTTTTTTTTCAACAGGACCCACAAAAGCCAATTTTTAATAATAAAATATAACATAAGATTATATTTATTTCACTGAAAAAACTCACACCAGACAGCTTTGAATATAAAAAAATTAACATTAAATGGTATCTATTTCATGGGAATAATCCCCCAAAATAATGTAGCACGTATGTGCACCGTTTTTTAACACTTTCACTAGGCTGCTTTTTTGCCTTAAAAAAAAAAATTCACCAAAGAGAAAAGTAAATAGTAAATAAAAACACCACACTGTGAAAAAATCCATTAATTGAACAAAAAACAAAAGTCAGTTTTTGTCATGTCTTTTATTTTAACCACTTGCTAACCGGGGTGTTTACACTCCCTTCCTGTCCAGGCCATTTTTCAGTATTCAGCGCTGCGGTACTTTGATTGACGTTTATTCCGTCATGCAGCGCTGTACTGAAATTAATTTTATACCATTTTTTGGGGACAAATAGAGCTTTCTTTTGGTGGTATTTAATCACCACTGGGGTTTTTTTTTATATAACAAAAAAAGTACAGAATATAAAAAAAAATATTTATTTTAGAAAACAATTATTTTTACCCAATTTTTTGGTAAAATGTAAAAGGCGGGGTCACGTCGGGTAAATAGAGACCAAACATGCCAAGCTAATGTCACCTGGGGACCCCCAGAGAAGCTGATGAAGCACAGATCTGCTTTATCAGCTTCTCTCCAGTTTCTGTACCGGACAGTGACAGAGGAATGCGGAAGTGATGAAATATACATCACTTCCTGCATTCAGAGACCGGGAGGAGAGCGGAGGGAGATCGCGGACTGACCTCCCTCCGTTCTGAAGGAGCAGAGCCACATCGCCCGGGCCCAGCGACGGCGACCGGAGGTAAAGAGGGGGGCGCACCCTCACTTGAATCATACAAGCGATCGGGTGTCTTTACAGATGCAGGACCGCTTGTATGTAAACGACCATCGCTGGCCGTTTAAAATCCTGGCGGGTTCCCGCTCCCGCCAATGCTGCAATCCATCATCAATCACATCATCCAGCAATGTAATCCATAATGAATCATCATGAACAAAGCCTGCCAACTGGACGAAATAAAAAAAGTCCCAACGCCCGCTGACCTGTCTGCTACTGCCAAACTCCTGCTGCATAATGACAGATCCAGCCTGAATGTAAACAAATGGGTGGAGCGAGTTGTGATGTCACGACTTGCTCCACCCATTTGTTTTCATGCCATGACAGCTCACTGTCCATTTGTTTACATCTCGGCTGGATCTGTCATTTTGTGACGGGTGTTTGGTAGTAGCAGATAGGTTGGCGGATGGCGGGACTTTTTTTTATTTTGGCGAGTCAGTGGGCGTCGTTCATTGTGATTGACGATGGATTACAGTGTTGGATGATTAATTAATTAATTTTTTAATAAAAAAAAGCCTTGTCAAAAACTGACTTTTGCTTTTTTTTGTGCAATGAAAGGATTATTTCAGAGTGTGAAAAATTTTTTATGTACTATTTACTTTTCTCTACTTATTCTCTGGTGAATAAGTAGGGGTAACAACTACCCCTTACTCATTAACAAGGGGGGGCACATCTGGGTGCCCCTTTTATGAAAGGGGGTACCCAAATGCAGATGAGCCCCACTGCCCGCAGACCCCAACAACCATTGGGCCAGGCTTGTGGGGAAGAGGCCCTTGTCCTCATCGGTATGGGAACAATGTTCTTTTTCAGGGGGGAAAGCACCCTCCCAATGTGGAGGGCATGTGGCCTGGTATGGTGCAGGGAGGGGGTGCTCTCTTGTCCCCCCATTTCCTGCCCTGCCAGGCCAGTGCTTGGATTAAGGGTTTGGTATGGGATTTTAAGAGGAACCAAATGGTTTTTTTTTTTTTCAGTTTTTGGGCATTGGGGTTCCTCTTAAATTCCTACCAGACCCACTGTTTTTTTATTTTATTTTTTAACACCTTGTCGGGATTTGGTCCACTTTGGTGGACCACTCTCCCTGCTCTGGCTGTGTGCTCAGCTTTGCCGAGCCGAAGCATGTGCGTTTGGCTGGGCTGTTTCCTTCGGCTGCTGTATGGGCTACTCTGTACAGCAGCCCTTTGGTGCGGCTGAACCAAAGGCTTTCTGCAGCCGAAGCGTGCCAAGGGATTAGCCGATCATTTGACTAAAACCTTCAGCTCTTTAATGAATAATCCCCTTAACGTCTATAGTCTGGGCACAGGTGCACTTTAAAAATCAGGAAAAATCATAATTGTGCATTTCTTTTTATACATTGTTAAAGTTTTCCATAACAAAGTACATAAATGTAACATCTCTAGATTCTTTTACCAGTAGGTATCAGTAAAGAACAATAACGTAATAAAATGTATATATATTTGCTATTTATCTAAGGTACCAGAGCTATAGCAAAGTCAATTGCCATCAAGAGCACTCAGGTATTTAGATATGCCATGAAAATCTAAAAAAATAAATGTAAATGAATACAGATTCATGCTAGTAAAAATAGTAAAAGTGTAGACGTGGATATTTAGGTGCTCCTTTACCACCCAATGCTTAGTATATAAAATGTCATCCCACTGTTTGGATAAATTCCACAGTTTAACTGATACTTTCCTAGATCCCTATTGTGCTCAGATATCCTAAGATATGAAGACAAGCACTGTAGGAACTCAATAAAAACTGCAGTATTCTTCCACTTCCTCCAAACACTCTGAAATAGCCAACGGCAGAGCATCCTCCTATGATCCTGAGTTCATTATATCTGAACTTAAGTAGCAACAAATAGTGCACCAAAAAGGAAAACTGTACTTATAAGCACAACTCACCAAACCATGCATTTGGTATAATACATTTCTGAGAGGCTGCAGTAGTGCTGTCCTACATTTATTTTCAATATTAAGACTTATAGTTGGATATATTTAATCATTTCTTTAATGCAAAATAAACATTTATGATTTAGAGTAATTTCCAACCCTGGGAGGACAGAAGAAGAAAAAAGTGTGGAATGGGGGAAAGGACTAGAGGGCCAACCCAAGGTTCAGATTTTACAGCTTGCCCAAACTTTGCTGAATTTGTTTATTAGGTTTCTTTTATTTTTTCTGTGCTGTACTCTGAAAAGTTAGTGAATTGAAGCATCTCAATGTTATTTAGGGGTCTATTCACAAAGAAGCCGTAGGATCCAGCCATTGCTTCGGCTGATCCTTCGGTTCTCTTCGTCTGCCGGAGCCCTTTGGTTCAGTCGACAGTCCGTACAACATCCTAAGGCGGCCGAGCGGCTTAGCCGAGCTGAAGGCATATGCTCCGGCTTGACTAAGCCAAAGTGTCAGCTGAAGCGGGCGATATCACGATGTCCCAAATGACCTGGGGACGCTGATCTGTCATTAAACAATAACAGCTGGGCGGAGACGGCAGTGACGTCACGACCGGCTCCGCCCAGCTGTTATTCATTGGCTGACACCTGCTAGAGTCTTCTAGCAGGTGCCGACCAATAGGAAACAGTTGGGCGGAGCTAGCTGTCACTGCTAGCTCTGCCCAATTGTTATTTTTTTTCTGTTTTAAATTTTTTTATTTATTTTTTTATGTATTATATATTTTTTATATTTTTAAAAATATATTTTCAACTTTTTTTCTCCAACTTTTTTCACTATTTGCTATTCTGCTCGGCACCGGAGTGGCATTCGGCTATACACACACTGCTGTTCGGCCCCTATGTGAATAGAGGCCAACGACAGCGAGTGAGCTGCCGGAGTTTCGGCTCAGCCGATCCAGATGTTGGATCGGCTGAGTCGAACTCCTTCTGCACTTCGGCTCAGCTGAATATGCAGAGCATGTTCGGCTGACCGAAGTGCAGCCGAAGGCAGCCGATGTACGGCTGAAATTAGCCGTAGTGAATGAGTATATGTACAGCACATCCGGTGCATGCACATTTGCATGTATAGCAGACTCATTGTAATTTCCATGAGGATTGGAGTTGCTTGCTTGCACATGATAAATAGGCCAGCATATTCTTAAGTAGATCAGCCCCAATGTGTTACCACGATATAGATCTGGATTACAGTAGACAAGATGTAGGTGAAGCCTTGTACAGCATATGTGTATGTATGCTAATGTGTGTGTGTGTGTGTGTGTGCGCATGTGTGCATGTGTGCGTGTGCGTGTGTGTGTGCAAATCTAAGTGCAGCAGTTTATCTTCTAATTGTAATCCGATTTGTGGAGGCTGGTTTGCTAAAGGAGTTGAGAATATCCACTCAATAAATTGAATATTAAACTCAGTTATCCAATCACTTGAAAAGCAAATTCCAGTTCACTTTAAATACCCAATCATGTGCAGATAAAATATGTAAACAGAAATTTGGTTTTCACACAATTGGTGAATAAAGTGAATATTTACACAAGGTATTAAATGAAGATTCTCAACACCTTAAGTAAAAAGTTATTACGCTAAACGGGCAAAAAAACCTGCACTAGATCCATCTATTCCATATTGCAACAAGGTTTTCTAAGCTTCAATGTATAAAGACATACAGCTCTTACAGAACTAGGCGGTTGCCACATAAGCATAAGATCATTCATTGAAATGAACAGAGCAATGGAATATGAATCTAGATAACTAGATAAAACATATAATATTGTAAAATAAAATTGAAGCTAAAACATTTTTTGTATTTTCACATAGACTGGAAAGGGGTTAGAACTCCTGTCATGTTCCTTTTGCTATATTTGTCTTCATTGGGGAGTTTTCCTTTTACTTTCTCTCTACAAGACACAGCAGGAAGTGAGAGGCAATCTCCTTTAAGCGTATGTGACAATAGTTACAGACAACAATAAGAAGAGGTTCTAACTCTTTCCCATTCTACCCTAAACTAGAAAAAATTGGAATACTCTAAAACAGCACAGCCTACCCTGGTATATGTTAAATAAAACCATGTATGTATTATTATACACATAAATGTTCTTACTTTTGTACATGATACAGAAAAAAGGTGAATAAAAATCTGCCCAGAAAAGTTCCATTTTCATTTCAGCTCAGTTCAGCAGGAGCAGTGCAGTGGGTGTTGAGCACAGCAGCACCAGCTATATGTACATCAAAGGAATGAGAGACAATAATACTGATTCTTTTCGCTGATAACAACAGGGAATCTGATTAAACTTTCATCACAAATGATTAACCCATGCACTGATCTGCAGTGAAACAAGTTGACATTTACTTGTGGTTTCCTTACGCTCCCTAAGTTGGCAGTCTACTAATACCTGTACCGTAATATGCATCAACAGTGTTTGTTTTTCCATGATGCCAAAGGACCCTGGTGCGTAAAGCATTTTGAAAGTTCCATTCAGCTACATTCAGCTTCTGTGGACAGAGACACTACAGGAAGCGAGTGGAAATCTTTTTTAAAAGTAATCAAAATCTCCTCTTAGGCAGTTGTCACTAAAACAAATGTCTTAACTGAAACTTTTCCCTCTTTTACTGTGTAGGTGACAACTCAAAATGTTGGATTTTCGCTCTGCAGCAGTCTGACATGTCCCCTGTTGTGTCTTAAGGTGCCCATACACTGCACGATTATCGTACGATAATCGTATGCGATCGGTTTTTCGTACGATAATTGAGCAGTGTGAACGGAGACGTGCGACCGTTTCTACTGTACGGTCGCACGTCTTCTGTCGAACCAGCATGTTCGAAAACCAGCCGGGAATCGTACGATTCTCGGCTGGTTAGAACGGTGCTCGGAAGACAAATGCCGAGCGGGCCGGTGTGCGCACGCGCACACTGCCCGTTCAGCATTGCGGTCATCGGAAGACCGCCCCTCAGGGGGGCGGGCTTGCGATGATCGAGAGTGCGATCTGCCTGTCCAAGATAGGCAGATCGTACATTTTTTTAATCCCTGTACAACCATCGCAAGACTAAAGTCTTGCGATGGTTGTAGAGTGTATGGCCACCTACACTCTAGGTAATCAGCAAAGCTTGTGCTCTCTGCTCATTGCCTAATTCTCAGCAGGTGGCATGTGGGACTGCTTCAGAGAGTCCACTCCTCTCGCACAAATAGCAGCTGTCCCTTCTGCAGCCTCCTACGCAGCCATGGACTTTGCAACAGTTGCTTAAAGAAGAACTCCAGGCAAAATAAACCGTAACCCTTGCAGTGTGGCTACCCTCAAACTACAACGGTTAAGTGCTTGTTTTGGACTAGGGTCTACAATAACAAAGACATACTCACCTAAACCTCGGTCTCACCTGGGCGCTAGAACCGTCCCTGCAGCCTCTCTCCACTCCGGCGATCTAAGGAAACGTGAGTCATCACGTCTAATACAATTCTTCTTTAACATTATTTACCAGCCATAAAAAGAAAGACTTGCACAAGAAGTATTTTTTAGCACCATGAGTTTAATTTAATTAAAGAAAAGTACAGCTGGGCTTAAAGCGTATATAATTTTAAGGTACAATTGGGCTTTAGGTGTGATCAAATTAGAGATAACCTGAGTAAGTCTGCTAGAGGTGTAAACAGCAGATACAAAAACAGTAAAAGACTTATGGACTGTGTAGCGGTATAAACCTGAATAATAATGTAATTATACGAATAATGCAAAATAATTACACTGAACTATCACTAAACTGCAAACATAAGTTTCACTCAATTCATCGGGATAATGCTTGAGCTCAACAGGTTCCTCCTGGACCTTTGGCAATCTTTCCATTTCCTGTTCTCATTTATTTTGATTCCAACTTAATCTGTCTTCTAAATTCTGGTGTTAATTGCTTGCTGATTGCCTTCCTATGATAAAGCTCTACTTTAAAGATACCTATACTGAGAGAAATAGGGGTTGTCATTTCTGACTCTCTAAAATGACTACCTGACTGCCTCTGGCTTCAGTACATTCTGAGCCACTAACCCAGAACAAGCATGGAGACAGTTAGGTCATACTAAGGTCCGAACTCCAGATCTAAAACATGCATCAGGCCAGTAACTCAGAAAATAGAAGCAGGATGCCATCCAGGGATCTAGCATTTTAAGAACCAGACATTTTCCATGGCAGGCTCCATTTTTGTCTTAACACAGGATTCATTAAACATTTGCTTTGACCTGTGAGTTAGTTGTGAGGATTGTGCCATAAGCAAAAGTAGACACAGATAATCAGTATCTAGGGCACTCAGAATGATTTAATTACATCTGTTAGGATTATCACCACAGCTTTGACACTTCTCAGCAGCCAAGGCTTCCTCACACTTGTTTATTGAATTTCTAACTTGTATTAATGTTGGTGGGCTAGCAATCCAATGAAAGCCTACGTTCGATTGTGCGTGTATTCCAGACCAGAGATGTGGTCTTTACAGTAAACCTGCCATGTCCAGCAAGGCGTGTAAATTAACATTACTGGTAAATTGTAGGCAGCTTGTGATTCTAGCTAGTACCCATGCTTGTCTTTTGCATTGTGCCTGAGAGACCCTTGATCTGAGTTAATTCACAATTAAGAAATTATCTTCAGGTAAGAAAGGTTTTACTCCAGTTAATCTGTCTCTGATTACAACTTAGTCTGCAAACATATTCATTATCCAGTTCAGAGATGACCTCCTTGTCCCTACCTCACATAGATATCCGGATCCTTCAGTAATCTTTGATTTTCTAGGCTCCTCCAAGCAGTTCACCAACACCTTACTCCAGGTACATAGAAATCCACTCTCAGCTATTGAGTCCATGAAATGTGATTTGGATATTGTGGATACATTTGGATTTGAATACATATAATGATATGATATAATGTATGACTTGTCCTTTCACCTCAAATGTTTATTCAACTCTTGTATCATTCCACTATAAGATAGTAAGCTCAAACAAATAAAGTAAGTAGAGCCCTTTTAAGTTAGCTTGCTATCATGTTAAAGCCAAACTCCAGCCAAAACCTTTCTTTTTGTTTTGGATAGAACAGGGAAAGAGAAGTGCTTTGCTCAGGTTTTCATTGCAGTCTTTGTCCCCATTGGGAAGATTTTGTCCCACTTCTTGTTCCAGGGACAGGCGCAGATAGCATAAAAAAACATTTTTTGTGGAGACAGTGGGGGAAGTTTAGAATTTCCATCAGGTTTTTAGTGCTGTATTTGCACCACACTGTCCTGCTGATTCCCTTTTGCTTGTTTCTTGTCTTGGTGTTACAGGAGTGTCACTAAATCATACAGTATGGGTGGGGGGAGGTCCCCAATAGATATAGGTTTTACATCTATTCCCACTCCCCCCTACCCACTCTATTCAAAACCAAAAGCTGCCGTTTATCAATGCATGTCTACGTTCATTCCTAAGTATGTGTTGTGAGTTCCATGGTGTAAAGCCCTACATATTATGATGGTGCCCTATAAACAAAAAAATAGTAATAGCAGATGTAATTTGAGAAGAACTTAACATGTTTGCAATTTTATTAACACAGGGGTATCAAAGTCTTAAGGTATCAAGAGGCTTATGAGAATTTCACATCAGCCCAAAGATACTGCCAGATTCATCAGTCTTTCTGGTGCAAGGCAAAGCTGCCAGATTTACAGTAGGGGCCTAACCTTTTAAATACTGAACAATCTATGCTTTTGCTCACTTTTTTCACACTTGAGTTGACCTTCAAAACACTGGAAAAACTAGTGGTAGTTGTCTTTATATAGAATGCTTTGAATCATACAACATTTATCCTGCTGTACTTACACTTTGAAAACTATACTATTCAGTCTAAGATCATTCTGTTAGAATGACAGTCAATACCCTGTTCACTGTAGAATAGTCTAAAGTACACACATGAATTCAAAATGAAAAACATGAAAGCTAAATATAGAAAGGAGAGGGTGGTTGAACATGCCGATGTGATATGACACTTGGGCTTTCTGAAAAACAGGCACCCTAGTATATTGGCTCTCTTCACAATGGCTTACCAACACTTGTACTCCCAGAAAAATTACACTGTATTACTTAGGATTCTAGTAAGAAAATGAATTAACAGCATTGCCTTACTTGACTGTTATTACGATATTCTCTGTGTATATTCATGGCTCATAATACTGCTAAGGAAATGACAGCGCGGTTTGAAAAACCAACTTCCTGGAAGCTTTGAAGAAGTAGGTAGGACAAATTAAGCATTGCTCTCATAGTTTCATAGCATGGTATACAGACAGTTCTAAGTCACAGAGGAAGCTGCAAGAGGATTGATAAAAGTTACACCGTATGTAAACTTCTTACTTCTCTAATACCTATATCCAACTTCTGCAGCATTGCTAACCTGATATCTACTGGTTTGTGTATATTATAGGGACAAAAAGACACGGTGGGGCTTGTATCACAATGAATTGGTATATAAAGCTGCTAGTGATTGGATTTCTTCTATGGGACCAAAATAATGTCACCTCAGGTAAGAGCTCTGTTGATTTATGCATTGATGTGTGAGTGGCTGTACTCAATAATTCAACTGGCTTTGTATGTTTATCTGATGCATTATGTTATCTGGGGTTAGGCTTGCTTGGTAGAGTTTGAAGACAGCCCAGTGACTATTCACCTCAGCAATGGTGCCCGCTTTAATTCAGTGTGCGCTAGAAAAGTTTCAACAGAGGGTTGTATAGTTTTTCAATGCTACAAACAAAGTATTGAGTCCAAAGTATTGGATACTTTGATAGCATTTGGTAGTAGGCAACAATACGAAAATATAGTAAGTGGTATTTAATTCATTGTTGTGTTTAACAAATTCTTGGGGTGATAGTTCTAACACTATTATGAGAGTGGCATTCTGGATAAGAGCTGAACATACCCCTTTACTAAATACATACCCTTAGGTTTTTATAAGAAACACACTTTTCTAATGATATATAGGGCTACATAGATTAGCACAAATTATACATTCATGATTTCCCTATATTTGGTGATCACTGACTACAGAGGTATATTTATATATTTTTATGTACCTGGAAATACTTTTACAGAAATCTTGTGTGCCACTGACAAATTTAGAAAAATAGACTAGAGAGAATATTGAACCAAAAGGTTAGTTGTTAAAATCTATGTGAATATATGATGTATTTAAATAAATTGATCAACATCCCGCATACTTACATTACAAGTAAAGAGAAAGTTTCCATGTTTGTTGATAACAGGCAGAAATCTTTGGCACTCTTTTATGAGATTTGTGTCCGCTAACCCGTAGGTGTATCTTTTTGTTTGACTCTGTGAAGTGTTTAGTTAAACTTAAGTCTGAAGTATAGCTACATTTTTTTTGTCCTGCATAAAATAATTTTCCCAGACTGAGAGTACAAATCTGTATCATCACACCCTTGTCCATTAACAGGCTTTTAAAACTAGAACCCAGACTGCTCAATGGGAGATCTTTGGCAAATGCCCCTCTTCACTGCCATATAATAAACATTTATATATGAGGCCACATTTGGATACACCCAACCTCATTCTATATATTTCCTTCTATTAAAAAAAAATGATTTTATATGTATGTGTCCCCAAAATTGCTTTGTTCCTATTTATCTACTTACCAATTTTCACTTATAGCCCCTCTTCCATTTTGTCAAGCAATACAATGGGTTCACATGTCTGTATTGTGCCGGATACCCAAGCCAAAAGTCCACAAATGGCATATGATCAATGAACAGAGATTCGAGTTTAGTGAGATGAAGGCTTTCTCACAACATCTTCTGGTCTCACAAACAGTTAATCGATGAAAGGCTATAGATTAAATTAGGTATATAGCAGGCACAAATATATATATATATAT
>NW_017308583.1:88941-90857 GCF_000935625.1 Nanorana parkeri | reverse complement strand
CAGTTTTGAACATTGAACAGCTTCCCAATAGATATCATTTCGATTTTTCAGATGTTTACATTCAATTCTTTCTATAAAATGATATCATTTTAGTTATTTTGTTAATACTTTATAGCGGTATACTGTATTTCAAATGATATGATAGGATTGTAAGGCCTTGCATATACCTTAATGGTATTCATTGTATACACCAATTCAGCTGCTATGTCTTGCCAAACATTAATCTCACATTTCTGAATCTGTGATACCATTGCAAAATTAAAGCAATACATTTAGGCTTAGGAAGGTATGCATTTCCTTCGTCACGCCTATAGTTTATATGACAGTTTTCAGACCAAGCAAAGTACTGGGATCTATTGAGGTTTTGGGTTTGAGGTATTTAAGTACGATAAGTGCACACATTGTTTTGTGATAGAAGGTTTCGATATTTGCATGCATGTTTGAAGAGAAAAATTGCGTTTTACATTTTTGGTTTCTGGCTGGTGGATTGAATGTTTAACACAAAATCAAGGTTACATGCTCTTAGTTATGTTATATTGTTTTCACATTAAATATTTGTACGGTGTAAATTCAAAGTAGATTGTTCTTTTTGCATATGGCCTGCCATAGAACTTGAGACTTTATGTTGTGCTATTGTTTCAAATTGATGCTCTTTTGTCACTTACATTCACAAAGGATGTACTAAAATGCTTACACTTTAGGGCTTGTTCACACCATGTCCGGACCATATCCAGACTGGCACAGTTTATTCCGGGACCAAAAAAGCATCCCAATGTATCCGTATGGTATTTCTGGGCTCTGTTCACACCAGCGCAGTCCGTTGCAGCCCAGACGAAAAAAAAATCCCTGCTTGTCTCATTTTCGCTGGTCTGGAATGCATGGAGATGCATCAAAACACATGCAAATGCACTGGAATGCACTGAACTGCACCTAAAAGCCCATTTTAAACGGGAAAAAGGGCACAAACACACACTGCTATAGCTAAAAAAATTGTACTAGCCTACATAAAATAATTTTCCCAGACTGAGAGTACAAATCTGTATCATCACACCCTTGTCCATTAACAGGCTTTTAAAACTAGAACCCAGACTGCTCAATGGGAGATCTTTGGCAAATGCCCCTCTTCACTGTCATATAATAAACATTTGTATATGAGGCCACATTTGGATACACCTAACCTCATTCTATAGATTTCCTCCTATTCAAAAATGCATGGAGTCTGGAATGCATGGAGATGCATCAAAACGCATGCAAATGCACTGGAACGCACTGAACTGCACCTAAAAGCCCATTTTAAACGGAAAAAAAAGGGTAACACACTGCACTGCATTCGCAGATCTGCTATGGATATGGTCCAGACATGGTGTGAACAGCCTAAATGATCCAATTACCTAGCAGAATCCTAATTTTTATATAGCATTTTTGTGTAAAAAAGTTCAAAACCTATTTTATTCTCTTACTAATTATGTTTAGACTGTAATAGAAGGAGGAGGTTTTCTAGGAAGGCAACTATACCTATGGTCAACGCAGCATGCACCCCAATGTGTCTTCTCTTGGGGTCCTCCATTAATTTCTGCTCCTACCTTTGAGCCCCAATTGCTCAACACTTATGACCTACACTACTGTTGTTTTATGAAAGGTGGTGTCTGAAGACCTACAATAAGCAAGGGGTTCAAGAATTACATTTAGAGATTCCAGATATGAGTAAAGAAGGTAGCTGGGCCTGTAATAGTGAAGATAGATTCCTTTAACAATTGAAAATACAATTTTTTTCACCACCATTCTATGGTTACTGTATGTATATGTAGGGAATTGGGTCTATTTGGACTCAAACGAAGTAAATACGTATATTTGTACACTGGGGTCTCTCTCTCTCTCTCTCTCTCTCTCTCGCTATCTCTCCCTTTCCCTTTTTA
>NW_017308583.1:67615-87892 GCF_000935625.1 Nanorana parkeri | reverse complement strand
GCCCTGTGTCTCTCTCTCTCTCTCTCTCTCTCTCTCTCTCTCTCACTCACACACACAATATATCCATACAATTGAGTATGTACATGTAATTTCTCAGTTACGTAATTCTGATTTAACCTTCTGCCATTACAACCTTCTGCTGCTTTTCCTTCACAGTACAATCACAGACTGGGGGTGGAGTCAAAACCTTGTTGTATTACTTGACTGCAGCAGAGAAAAACCAGGTCTTCAGGCTGGTTGTGCTGTATAGCAGGGATGTGCAAATTTCAGGACTGGGTGAAGACTATACAAAGCCTTTTGCAGGCAAAATACCTCTCACATATGTATTTTTTCTGTGTATTTGTTTTTTTGCCTAAAGATTAACATTAAATCTGAACTCTAGGCAAATGGCTAAATGCACAGTTGAAATACATTCATGTGAATTGTGCCCCTTGCCAAAGGATCTGTAATTCTGTAACCAGTTCTAGGACCCAGCCACCCAATTCTTCCTGTACAGCCAGGTTTTGGAAATCTCTACAGACTAAACTACAATGAATGAATGTAGCCTGATCTAGGATCTGCCTTTTCTATGAAAGAGTAGCAGTACACTGATGAGGTCTTTCCTCTGTTCAGTGCAAAGTAATAACACCTGATTGGCTCAGAGTGCTTCCATCCTTAAGCTGGCCATACACCTATAGATTTTCTGCAGATTTTCTCAGATGGAAAAAGTGGAACAGATTGCTCCATCTACGCTAAACTCTGTGGATGGAGGAATCTCCCACTGGGCCAAGTTCAGTATCTTGCTTGTTGGCCCCTCTGGCTTTCAAAATACCTGAACAATCTGATTGGATGCAGGCATTGTTCCGGTATTTTTAGAGCCAGCGAAGCCGACTAACAAGATACTGAATCTTGGCCCAGGGGGAGATTCCTCCATCCACACAGTTTAGCGTAGATGGAGGAATCTGTGGCACATTTTCCATCTGACCATAGAAAATCTGCAACAAATCTATAGGTGTATGGCCAGCTTAAGGATGGAAGCACTCTGAGCCAATCAGGTGTTATTACTTTGCACTGAACAGAGGAAAGACCTCATCAGTGTACTGCTACTCTTTCATAGAAAAGGCAGATCCTAGATCAGGCTACATTCCTTCATTGTAGTCTGTAGAGATGGCCAGCATTAGGCGAACTGCTGCTGTACAGAGGATTACAGAAGGCTGGTGTCAACACAGGTACCTATGCTAGTTCTATGAAAATGTGTATGTTTTATCAATACCCACTGGATCAAGTTGACTTTATATTGGTTTGGCATTAAGCTTTAATATTTCTGCTCACTAAAATAATTACCTTAAACCAATCTTTCAGTCTACAGTCTATGTGGCGAAGCATACATTTACTAAAATGTCAGAAAGGAAGTGGCAGCTTGGTGTGAATGACGTTTTTTTTCTGAGTAATCTGCAAACAAAAGTGAAAAATCCCCACATCCTTGAAGTTGAGCTAGTTTCTTTTTTTTTACTAAGCTTTAAAACAACTAAAAATTGAATCTAAAACCTTAAAGTGCATACAGGGAATTAAGCAAACCTACCCGGGGCTTTTAGTACAACCATAGTGCAGTTTTTCATTTAACACATTACTGGTATTTTGGTGTTCTGGGAACATCATTTTCCGAGACACGTTAAATAGCCGTCCAAATATTTTTAGTCCCATCAACTGTAAACCTCGTTTTTTTCTTGCATAGAGGAAGTATATAGCCCATAATCTTATGAGTTATAATGCATGTGAAGACAAAAACATGGAGTTCATCTTTTCAATACATGCATATTTCCCCATGTTTTGTATCCTATAGTCTATCTTATGAGAGAGAGTAAAAATCCCCTTGCAGTGGGGCAGCCCCGCACTGTAAAGCTGCCCATACACCTTACGATTATCGGCCGATTTTTGTATGCGATCGCTTTATCGCTCGATATTCGTAAGGTTGATGGGCATTGTACAACCTCAAATACTGTACAATCGATCTACTTTTGACTATCCAGCAGGTTAGAAAACTTCGGTCGATTGTACGATTTCCGCAAGGTTGGTGGCGTTTCCGTACGTCAAAATTTGTACGATTAACACTGCTCATGCGCAAAAGAAAATACGTGCGGTCGATTACTGCAATTCGTCCAGGTTTTTTTTTCCACTACAGGCTGATTGAACCGTGCGATAATCGGGGCAGGTTGGGGCCGCCGTATGAAAATCGTACGACGGTTTGATCATTGTACAAAAAGTTTCGTCCGATAATCGTAAGGTGTATGGGCACCTTATGGGTTAAAGGCTTGTTTAGGTCTAGGGGACCTGGGAAAAGGACTTACATGATCCCCACACCAGCAGGCTCCCTCCAGGCTACAAAACTGACACCCACAGCATTTCCCCCCCTATTCTCCAGCAGTTGGAGGCCCGCTGATGTCATCACGTTCAATGCTGGGCCCAAAATCCCTTCATTATATGCGAGTACGCCGAGGGATAGTCCAAAAGCTGGAGCATAGGGGAGATGAGGAGAGGGTGGGTCGACTGCTGGGGGAGGGGTACTTCTTTATCCAACACCCTAGATCTAAACAAGTATTTAACCATTAAAGAGAAACCCAGAATCAGAATCATTGCTCCCAGGACTTGGACTCACGGGGACTAGCTCTGGCTTTAATAATACTTTAAAGTGACTCTAAACTCAGGAGCTAAATCTTAAAAATGCATTTAAGTACCTTATTAAAAAATGTATCTTATTTGTGTATCACTTGGCTGTAGATCCTCAAATTATTTCTGAATTGGTGCTGACACTGTCCTTCCTTCTGGAGGGTGGCTACTTTTGTTCCCTATCCTCCAGAAGGAAAGACAGTGTCAGCACAAATTTAGAGATAATTTGAGGATCTACAATCAAGTGATATACAAATAAGATACATTTTTATTAATAGTTAATGTACTTTTAAGATTTAACTCCTGAGTTTACTGTCACTTTAAGTGAAAATAATGAAGTAGATTTTCTGACTTTAGCAAGGCTGCAGTGCTTTCTGCATAGCATAAGCAACTAACAAATTGACCTCACTTGTTGCTTTAAGTTGTTCTTTAAAATCTTTTATGGGCCTATTCACACCAGTTGCAGTGCGTAAGGCTGGGCACACACCTTACAACCATCACAAGACTTTTGTCTTGCGATGGTTGTAAGGTACTTAAAAAAACGTACGATCTGCCTATGTTGCATAGGCAGATCGTACTTGCGATGATCGCAAGCCACGCCCCCTGAGGGGCGGGCTTCCGATGACCGCAATGCCGAACGGGCAGTGTGCGCTTGCGCACACCGACCCGTACGGCTTTTATCGTACGGACATGCCACAAACCCGTCGAACATCGTACGATGCTCGGCGGGTTTTTGAACATGCCCGTAAGTTAAAAGTCATGCAACCTTACAGTAGTAGAGGTCGCACGGCTTCCACACACCTTATGATAATCGTACGATCGCGGGATTTCCCCGCGATTATCGTACGATTATCGTAATGTGTGTGACACCTTAAAGCAGATGTAAAAACCAAACTGAATGGCCTTTAGTTTGTTAAAGCACCCTGTTTCATTAACAATTGATATTTAAAAAACAAATAAAATGTTTTTTTTGTTAACTTTTCTTTATCTTTTTTTGCATCTTACTGTTGCTGGTCTCCTGCAGCCTCATTGCAGCCTCTTTTTGTCCACATGCATGTACTCTAGCAGAAGCTGCATGACATTTCCCAGGGCAGGTCTCCTGATGGCGATAGCAATGGACCATACCTGTGCAATGTGCATTGGCAGGGACACTTGTAGTCAGGGGTGTCCCTATAATGAGGCAGTCTGAGTTTAGCTCACTGACTTGCGAGCCGCCTAGCTCCTGGCAACCAGTGATGTCAATGAGCCCCTGGAACGATATCGCCTCTGGCAGCGATTTGCCTGCTTGTAGTCTGCACCTGAAGACTGTGTGATAGAAGACAATGCAGGAGAGCAATTGGGTGCCAATGACAAGATGTTAAATCTTATATGGTTTATGTGAAGCAGTTATATGGGAAATAATTTTTGTTGGCCCCATTCACACTTGCAAATGGAGGCAGATCACAGAGTCTCGCAATTATCTCTATAAGGCTGGCCATACACCTATATATTTTCTGCAGATTTGCTATGGTCAGATGGAAAAAGCGCAAAAGATTCCTCCATCTACGCTAAACTGTGTGGCTGGAGGAATCTCCCACTGGGCCAAGCTTCAGTATCTTGCTAGTCGGCCCCGCTGGCTCTAAAAATACCTGAACAATGCCTGCATCCAATCAGATTGTTCAGGTATTTTGACAGCCAGCGGGGCCAACTAGCGAGATACTGAAGCTTGGCCCAGCGGGAGGTTCCTCCATTCACACAGTTTAGCATAGATGGAATAATCTGTTGCACTTTTTCCATCTAACCGTAGAAATTCTAAAGATAATCTATAGGTGTATGGCCCGTTTAAGACCCATGCAATCTGCTGCAGATAGGGGCGCGGTATAACCCAATGACAGCAGCCCTCCTGATGCAGACTGTTTCCGTCGAAGTGGGATCACCTGCAGGTATTCACAGCCTGTGCGATTACTTGTGACCAGCTGCAGGTGGTAGTAGCTGTCATTGGATTATACAGAGCCCCATGCCCGCAGCAGGTCGCAATCACAGAGGGATATGTGAGACTCTGCGATCTGGCAACATACGCAGTTGTGATTGGTTGTGAATTCACAGAAAGATTGAAGTTTCCTTTTCCAGAAGTAATTGCACCGGAATTCTGCACTGTATCCATCAGGACACGCACAAGTAAAATTGTATTATTATATAAACATTGGATATTTTTATATAAACATTATTTTATGTCTATAAACCACAGTAGCGGCTGCTGCTTTGTGCATTTTTGCAGCCTTAACATTTAAATGTTCAATATGAGCCACTAATACTGAAAAATATCCAGCTCTACCATTAGTGACAATGTCGAGGACATTGCTTCTGAAGGGTCTAGTCCACTAGAACAAGTCTATGTCATTTCACTGCCTTTTTCTCCTCCGCTGTCATATAAAACACTCCGAAAACTTTTTTCTTCTCCTTTCTTTATTTCCATCACACAGAATGATTGTCTCCTGTACCGTACAGACTGATAGATGTGACTGTGTTCTATTGATGTGGCACTGCCAGCATCAACTCTGCTTTCAACGGTAAAAGGGCCTTTTATTTTAGGTTAAAAACCCCTGAGGCCTTTTACCTCTCAAATGTGATTTTCAAGCAGTACGACAGTTCTGAAACAAGGTGGCCTCTTCAATTTCATGCTTGTGTCTAAACATCTAAAAATCCATTTTGATAGTTAACCCCTTTTTTTTTTTTCCTAGCGATGGGTTAGAAACACATGAGAACTACAAAATGGCTGCATTTTGAATCCAGCGTTTACTGTCAGTGCAGGCTGGGGACATTTTAATTTTCTCTGCTTAGTGTTAAACTAGAACATTGTGCTTCTTACTTTGGTCTTTTTGTAACCTCCACTTCCTGTAACTTCACAAATAACATATTCATGTCTTTATGGACCTTGCTTTGTGTACTGGTGTGCAGTCATGTTGGAACAGGTAGGGGCCATTCCCAAACTGTTCCCACAAAAGCATGAAATTGTTCAAAATGTCTTGGTATGCTGATGTCTTAAGAGCTCCCTTCACTGGAACTAAAGGGTTAAGCCGAACCACTGAAAAACAACCCCACACCATAATCCCCCCTCCACTAAACCTTACACTTGGCACAATGCAGTCAGGCAAGTACCGCTCTCCTGGCAACCGCCAAACCCAGACACGTCCATCGGATTGCCAGACAGAGAAGCGTGATTCGTCACTCCAGAGAACACATCTCCACTTCTCTAGAGTCCAGTGCTGGCGTGCTTTACACCCTTGCATCCAACGCTTTGCATTGCACTTGGTGATGTAAGGCTTGGATGCAGCTGCTTGGCCATGGAAACCCATTCCATTAAGCTCTATACGCACTGTTGTTATGCCAATCTGAAGGCCATACGAAGTTTGGAGGTCTGTAGCTATTGACTCTGCAGACAGTTGGCGACTTCTGTGCACTGTGCGCATCAGCATGCGCTGACCCCGCTTTGTCATTTTACATGGCCTACTTCGTGGCTGAGTTGCTGTTGTTCCCGGTTGCTTCCACTCTGTTATAATACCACTAACAGTTGACTGTGGAATATTTAGTAGCAAGGAAATTTGACGGAACACCTGAATCCAATGGTTTGGAGGGGTGCTCCAATACTTTTGGCAAAATAGTGTAAAATCTGGAGCAGTTGCAGAGGGAAACCAATCAGCTTCTCCCTTCAGTTTGTTCAGTCAAAATTTGAAAATGAAAGGGAAAAGCTGATTGGTTGCCATGTACAGCTGCTCCAGATTTTGTCTGCTCCAGTTTTGATAAATTTCCCTCAGAGTGGTGCCATTGCTGACCTCCCCTTCTGAAAATGCTAATTGTCTTACTGTAATAGTAATTCTATTCCTCCAACTTTCCTTACTAGCATACTTCAGTATAACAGCTAGGCAGTTAGTATTTTCTGAAGGACCTCCTGTATTTCTTTCATGAACAATACCTTTTAAATTCACTGCTGCACATTATGACCTTCTATATACATGGAAACAATACAGCTAAAATATTTTTCTTAGTATTTGATCGCATGGGTTAGAACCTTGAGTTTTTACAGCTATCTGCATGTAGAAAATGTAAATAGTTTTCAAATCATCTTTATTAACCAAAATGCCTGCTGAGCCTTTTTTTTCCATGTTAATTGTGAATATGATCACATTAATCCAGTGAAGCCATTAGCAATCAAAAGATGAACTTTACCAAACAGTATGTGCATCTATATTGGCCACACAAAATGTACCAAAACTAGAAATCTAAAGGTGCCAATACACTGCACGATTCTCGTACGAGAATCGCGGAAAATCCCGCGATCGTACGATAATCGTGCAGTGTATGGAAGGCGTGCAACCGTTTCTACTGTACGGTCGCACGTTTTCCATCGAACAAGCAGGCTGGAAAACCCGCCGGGAATTGTACGATTCTCTGCGAGTTAGTGGCCTGCTTGTTCGACAACTGCCGCACGCGCACACTGCCCGTTTGCAGTCATCGGAAGCCCGCCCCTCATTGCAGTCATCGCAAGCAATGATCGCAAGTACGATCTGGCTGTCCAAGATGGGCAGATCGTACGTTTTTTTATATACTTTACAACCCTCGCAAGACATAAGTCTTGTGAGGGTTGCACAGTGTATGGGCACCTTAAGACATACCTTTGGATTCCACCTTCCCTTCTTCAGACAGTAATTTTATAGGCAGTGAATTGAATCTGAGCTCCTGTGTGCCACACACAGTCATCATCTTCACTGTTTCATAGCTGAGGAGGACTGAACAAGAAAAAAAACTGTGCTGCCACGATGCATGACGTGCTAGTGAAAGCTTTTCAGCTTTTAGAAAAAGCTGTTTATTGCACTGACATAGTAGCTGCTACCAGGAAAACTACAGAGCATTATGTGCAATAGTATCATAAAAATATGGCACAGATAGTATGAGTGTGAACATTTCAGTGAAAATTATTTTAAAGTAAATGTTTACGATTAAAAATGTGAAATGATTATTCACTGAAATAAAAAAAAGAGTTGAATTTTAAGTGGTTGAACTGTTTCAACCAGTGTTAGATTTTTCATTTTATTCTATTTCTTCTTGTTCTTAAAATCTTATAACACACCTGTCTTAAAAAGGCCAGAGAGTAACAAAATAATAGAATAAAAAAAAAGTTATTTTTCCATGTGATTGACATCAGATAGTGTTCATATTTGAGGTTTATGTGTATTTGTAAGCCTAGCAGATATCCACTTTTTACACCTAGGAAAATAAAACGTAGGTTCTCAGAACCCTGACTCTATCTCCTGGAGATTGGAGGTTGCCATGGAGACACGTTCGCAGTGATAGCCTGAAACCTTCAGCTTTGGGGAAGTGAGAGACCAAACTGCAAATAATTTCCTCATTGCAAGAAAAGCCTCGCCCTTTACCTTATTATATACAACATGACAAATTATATATTTTTACAATATTTACTTGTCTTATATATATTTTTATCTGGCATTTTCTTGCTTGTTAAGGCATTTATGTTCAATATTTTATCTTTAGTGCAGAGGGGATGTTTTATAATAATGTAAATATACATCCATTATTTGTTCACATATTAATATTAAGGTGGTCAAGGTGGTTTGAAATTAAGGTGGCCAAGGTGGTCTAAACAGATTACTGCATTTGGATAGAATGCATAAAGCAGAGTTTAGTTCAGTTCAACATTAGGAGAAAGTCTCCAAAAAGAGGTCCCAGTCCTCTTCAGAAAAATAGCAAAGGCTCAAAGCCTGCAGAACTTTAGGATAACTTTGGGTTGATTTTAATTTAAATAATGGACCTGTGTGTTTCCAAGACATATTTTGAACAATGGAGTTGACTCACTAAAGGACTGTTCTCTTAGCCAAGTAAATATTCTCCTAGCTTAGTAAATAAGGTAGAACCAAGACTTCCTTAGTCAGTCACATCTTCATTAGGAGAAGTTCTCCAAATAGAGGTCCCAGACCTATTAGTAATACAGCAAATGCTTAGATCAGCATCACTTTGGGATAACTTTGGGTTGATTTGACCATTGAACAATGGACCTGCTGTTTCCAATAAATTTTTTGGAGAATGGAGTTAACTCACTAAAAGAGTGTTCAGTTAGCAAAGTAAATGTTCTTGTTGCTTTGTAAATTAGGTAAACCAAAGTGAGTTTTAAATAGCCAATCAATGTAGCAGGTACTGACACTGAGGATCTAAAGCCTGAACGGAGTGGGGGGAGCACCCCCTTGAAATGATGGCAGATAGCACAGGAAGCAATAGCTTCTTTGCTATCTGCAGGGTTTTTTTTTTAGTATTCTGACAGCTGCTGCCGTCAGTATAAAAACAAAAACAAAAAAAACCCAGCATAGGAATGCATAGCTAGATTGCTATTGGCTATTTCAATTTGCAATATCCAATAGTAAGCTGGCTATTGCACCTGCCCTCTCCTGCTGTCAATCCCTAGAAGAGGACCTGATGGAGAACTTCAGGTCCCCCTCTGCTGATTGACAGCAGCAGTGGGCGGGTGCAATAGCTAGTTTGCTATTGCAAAGTGAAATAGCCAATAGGAATCTAGCTACGCATTCCTATGCTGTTTTTTGTTGTTGTTGACTGAGCAGAATAAATCTTTCAGGGAGCCAGTGTTTCTCTCCCAGGCGGCCGGGAGCCGCTATCTAATAGCGGGAGACTCCCGTAGTGTCCAGGAGAGTTGGGATGTCTGGATAAGGAATCTGACACCCAAAATAGTTCAATTCTAAAGACTCTTTGGGCTGTTTAGCTCTGCAAGAAAAGTAAGATCAGAGCCAGCGCCTGCCATAGAAGTAGGTATTAAATCTGAAAAAATAAAACTAATTCTTGCACCTCATGTCAATACTAGTAAGCTACAATATATTACATTTTTGTTTTGAGGCATAGAGAAGCTCCAAGGCAAAAGAGACAAAGGACCATTTAAATGGGGTCCTGCCGATCATCCTGTCGGAATTAGGGCTTGTGTCGACAAGCTTTTGGTTGTAGCAAGCAGTTTTGCTTTTCCAATCAGGTCTATGGATATGCAAAATCTGCTTGAAAAAGCTCAAATGCAGGTCAGAAGCAGGTCATCTGCAAGTCAAATGCACTTGTTAATTAATTCTGAATGATCTCAGAAGAATTTTCGGTTTGCATATGTATCACCTATCGTGTTTTGAACACTGCTGATCATTTGCAATAATACACATTGTCCTGTGACCCTTTTCGTTAAAGAAGAACTCCAGGAATTTTTAAATTAACTCTTGCAGTTGGGCTACTCCTGCATTGCAAAGTTTAATTGCTTGACTGTGTCTACGCTAAAAAAAACAAATATACTCACCCAGCTTCTTCTTAAACTGGTCTCTGGAATGTCTCTCCCCCTCCCCCGCAGTGGTCTAAGGTCCAGTAAATCATCACGTCTATACATTGTGCATAGACGTGAGGCTACTGAGGAACATTCCAATGTGCTGCGGAGGAGGGGACAGGCTGGAGGGAGCTCTGTGACAGATAGCCGGCTCGGAGCATCAGGTGAGTATATCCTTGTTATTTTAGCACCTAGAAACAAACCAGCTCTTAACCCTTTCAGTGCGGGGTTGCCCCATTGCTAGGGTTAATAAAAAAACTTCAGGGGTTCTCCAAAAATTCATCCGCCTAAATATATCGGCCAAAAATGGCACTTTTGTCAAAATGCCAAAAATGCCTTCTTTCGGCCATAATTGCGGTGCATGCCTGGGACTCCAGTGCGTTCCCCAAACCACTATGCAGGCTGGCTGGCAGGTTGAGGCTGGGGAATTTTTGTGTTTTGTATTGGTGGGGATATGACTGCCTGGGCTCACAGAAAGTGGGTTAAATGACACTGTGTCCCATTCAACTTGGAAAAGGACTGGAAATGTACAAAAAACAGAACAGTGAATCTGTGTGGGGGGGACAGTGCTGGTAAGTAATGCATTTCTGTGAGCAAGACTTAGCCCCAAGAAGAAAGTTGAGGCCTTAATACCACAGTGAAACTTGCATCACAGGGGCACACCTGTATCGCAGAGGCTAATATAGGCAACATGTTTAAAGGTAATCCAAGAAAATTGTCTTACATGCCTCTTAGTATATGATGGATGAGGTCTGTGCTCATGGTATACACTAGTGCTATTAAGCTCAATCATTGGGTGCGAGTACAAGTAAAAAACATACTAGATGTAGCAACTCTTGTGTTCAAGCTGCGCTCTCATAATCTACATATTAAAAATGTCACATCCAGATTAGCTGAGCATGACATTGTTAATGAGGGAAAGTGTTCATAAAGTTAGTGCATCACCTGATTCATAAAGCTTTACTACTAGGTGAAAAAGCACACGTGGCATTTTCCCCCCATTTTTGATCTTAGAAGAATGGAATGAGTAATGCAGAGCCTGTGCTCCTAATTTGCTTTTCCTGTATTGGGTTCAGGAGTTCTGGGCAGAATTGCAGTTAAAAGAAAATATACAATGTTTTTCTTCCTTGCTCACTTTCTTTCAAGTTGCAATTATTGCCCTCTCTCCTGAAAAATGAACATATCCATAATGCAGTCACCACCATAAATAGTGCAGAATATACCACCATTCATTTTAAGCTGTATTCACTGAAATGCAAATTACATTTGCATACAGCATTACTAGATTTTGCATATTTTGCATACAAACAAATTGTAATGGGAATGGTAAAGTGTGTGGTCATTAAGGAGCAATCCGGCCTGAATAATTTTGTTTGCAATAAATACTTCAGTGATCAATTTTTAGAGAATCAAAACCATCTGCCTTGTTGTGCAGAAAAAGCATTAAAATCAGACTTTAAAAGGACAGACCAGAATAATGTGTTTTTGGTCTGCTCTTTTCATACTTGTGCAATGATGTCTGAGACCCTTCCGTTTTCCCCAGCGTTTCATTACTTCCTGGCAGAACTTCCCCGTGAGAAATGTAAAGGAGAAACTATATTTGTTTATGTGCATATAAGATGGAGAGACTACATATATGTAAAGGCTTTTGCCTAAGGAAAGGGAACTAAATCTTTGTCACCACTGAGTAATGCTTTTCAGTGGTCCTAGAAGGAATTGCAGGAAAAGATCTGACATTGCTAGGAGCCTCTATGATAATGCCATGCCTTGTCTGTTATACTCCTTTTCCATCTGGATTTGGGTCTTATCTACTTGGACTAGCAATACCTGTTCCAGATTTTCCCTCTGATTCATCAATGAGGGTACAACCTAGCAAACACATTTTGGTAAATTCTGGGTGAAAGGACCTAAAGCTGCCTATAAGAGAACATTGGCCATTGATAGTCACATCTCTATAAAGGAAATGTGCTTAGACAAAAGTAGGTTGTTGTAAATGTGACATTTGATTTCTTTATCCGGCATGAATTAACCACTGGCCAGCCACAACAGACATAGGAATTGTACGCTTCACAAAATAAAGCTAAAGTTCTTAACTTCCAATAAATTGGCCAGTAGCTTATTTTTTTATTGCAGTACCAGATGGCATTTTTATAAACGTTTAATAAAACAGAGTTATATCCAAACAGAGCATGCCAAAACACCTCAAAACCACAACCTTGCATTCCCCAAACCCCCTCTAAGCCCATCCCTGTATCCCAATTATTTCCAAAATATTCAAAATATAGACTTCAGGTATGAGAACTTAAATTTTTAACGTATCTGCTGTTAACAGCACCATTGTGGCCTCTGTCTGCAGTGTATTCTAACTATTCCCAATGAGCTGTGAACTAATTTAGCAGCTTAGGTTTCAGGTCATGCCCTTTTTGTATCCCCCCCCCCCTTCCAAATTGTGGTGCTTATGTGCTCAGTATTTTTTTTTAAAGATTAAAGTTTATTAGACAAAACTCTTGTCTTAAGTTTTCGTTTTCACAAGTTACAGAAACCAGACAATACAAGACAAAAATACAAAACCAAGAAATGAAATTTTTACGAGAATAAAGACTCTATACGGTAGATTATAGTGCAAAATAGAGACATCCCAGGGCATCATATGTGCTCAGTATTTAATCACTTCTACAAGACCCCAGTTTGAACAGGTTCTCTGCCATCTAACGTATTGAAAAATCTATATATGAACATAAAACTATAATATAATCATAAAGAGCTCCCAAAATATTGATGTGCCTATGTGCCCAGTTTTTAATCATTTGTACTAAGCTCTATTTTGAACCCCCACCATCAATTTTAAAATCTAGAAAAAAAATCACTATTAGAGTGAAATATAGCCCCCAAAATGCTTTTGAGTCCATCTATTGGAAAATCTAGATGTCAACATTGTTATGTTACCATTACTTGGTAAGAAAGCCCCCATATTATTGTAGTGTGTGTGTAAGCAGTACTGAGACACTTGTACGAGGCCCAGTGGTGTCTCCAGATGTTTTGTCCCCTGAGACAAGTGGACGAGGTCACCGGGGACGGTGATGGTGGAGCTTGTGGGAGTGGGGTAGAGAAGTTATCGCTGCCAGTCAGGAAAGTGATGCCACCCTCTGCTGGCTCTGCATCCCCTGGCCCAGCTCCTATGTCACTGGTTGCCAGGAGCTGGGCGGGCCCCCTGCCAGAGTGTCCCAGGTTGCTAAGAGCTGGGCAGAGAGAAGTGGATGGCTCTTACAAATCTCTGGCCAAACATTGTGCTGCTCTGCCTGCCACTCCTCTACGTGACCCAAAGAAATGCCACCTGAGGCAACAACCTCAGGCTGCCTCATTAAAAGGATGGCCCTGACCCATTTCAAACAGGGCCCCTAACAGCCATTTTAATATTTAGCAGTTAAAAAAAAACAAACTAAAGCCAAACCTTTTTTGGGATCATTTCTCTTTTGGGCTACTGCCCACTATATGCTGACAGTGCAGAGCCACGCTGCAGCTGAGAAGGATCCTGACAATATTGTAGGGATTCACTACTCTGTCTGTCCCTCTAGTGAGCGCTGGAGGAACAGAGAGGGGAATCTCTGCAGGGGAGTGGCGACTGACAGTCACCACTCTCTGTAGTGAGACACCAGCAGTCACACATTCGCTCAGCTCTTGATTTATAGAGCCGGCATGTGACAGTGCAGTTGGCTCTAAATATTGCAATAAGTACAGACAGGTTTTAAAAAATATAAATGTAAGCATAATGTGCAAGCTATGCCCAGTAGTTCAGACTGGACACCTAATAGTCCATGGGGTCTGCTCTTTACTTCAAAACGTAATTTATATGGTTATGGCACATATTTTTATTTGCAGATGCACAGCCTCAGTCTCCTGCACAGTACACACACAGTATCTATGGTCAAAACTACAAATAAATATGTATTTTATATTGCATCTCCTTGAGTTCTATCCCACACCTAATAACCATATCAATCTAAAAGTTTGTTACCTTACTTATTGAAGACGGCCATAGCATGAACTTCCTCGATGCACTGAGGCAATTTTACTCTGCCCTGTAAATATGCACTTCCTCTTGTCACTACTCTCACAGAGCCTGTTGTCTGAACTACAACTCATCTCTTTGCCCCTCTATCATAGTGAACACAGGAAATGCCCACAATGTAAAATAATCATTGCTTGCTGGAAGCTCACCTGTGTTCTATGGCCATTCACAACCAGGTAACCTGCAAATCCATGTTAGTTATAATACAGTTGCAAGAAAAAGTATGTGAACCCATTGGGATTAACTGGTTTTCTGCAGTAATTATGTCATAACATGTGATCTGATCCTCATCTACAGTAAGTCACAACAATAAACAAACACAATGTGCTTAAGCTGATAACACACAAACAGTTCTAATTTCTCATGTCTTTATTAAACACGCTAATTAACATTCACGGTGCTGGAGGAAAAACTAAGTAAACCCTTGGAGTTAATAGCTTGTCGAACCTCCTTTGGCAGCAATTACTTCATGCAAGCGCTTTCGGTAGCTCTGGATCAGACCTGCACAACGTTCAGGAGGAATTTTTGACCATTCCTCTTTACAAAACTGCTTTAGCTAAGACGTATTTGTAGGATGTCTGGTCAGGTCATTCCACAGCATCTCTATAGGGTTAAGGTCTGGGCTTTGACTAGGCTACTCCAAAAGACACATTTTCTTTTTCTGAAGCCAGTCTGTGGTGGATTTACTGTGATGGTTAGGGTCATTGTCCTGCTGCATCACCCAACTTCTACTAAGCTTCAGTTGGCAGACAGCCAACCTGAAATTATCCTGTGGGATATTTTGGAAAACTTGGGAATTCATTTTCCCCTCGATGATAACAAGTAGTCCTGAGGCAGCGGACCAAGCCCAAATCATGATGTTCCCTCCAGCATACTTCACTGTTGTGATGATCTTTTGATGTTGGAAGGCTGTGCCCTTTTTGTGCCATACATTGTACTGAGTATTCTTCTGAGTACTCCATAGGAAATAATGGTGGATCATTGATAAAATGAAACTATTCAACATCTGCAGATGTTAGAGGTTAATGAACCTGGCTTTCACCAGATGTGTGACAAATGGTGGCCTGTGAGGTTTGATCTGGGAATGCACATGCATTATACAGTATTTGCTTTATTGCTACAGTGAAAGGTCCAATGGGGTCCAACAGGGTCCATGCTCATCCAGTTGTGAATTGCATAATTAAGTGGTTAAACTTGTGCCTTGCAGCTGGTAGTATTAGGTATAAAAACCCTACAAGAACAATATCTGTATGGAGTTTGTATATTCTCACTGTGTGTCTTCGTTCTGAACTCCTCTTGCAAGTCAAAACAAACTGGTTGGCTTTTTTTTCTAATTAGCACAAAACATAATTTTTCAGTTCTTTTTGTGGGGTAAGGATTAATGTGAATGGGCTTATATACTCTAACTTGCTGCATCAGCACTAGTTAATAGTTAATAGGCCACTAGTTAATAAATAAATACTACTTATTATATGGCGATATTGTAAAATTGCCACTTTATAAATGTAGCAAAGCCAGTGGCCTCTTTAAAGGAGAACTATGAGGTGAGGCTCAGTAGATCGGGAGGCGAGCGAACACATACCAGCGTTTGCTCACCTCCCTATCCTGTCACAGCTCTCTGCTGTGACAGGGGAGGGGCTGGATTCCCCCCTCCCCGATCCGCCAGCGCTGACTGGCGGAACGGACGGGGAGGGGGCGGGTACAGCTGGCTCTGCCTCTAGATAGGCAGAGCCAGCTGTCACTCACGCAGCAGGGCGGATCCAGACATAATTGTCGGGATCCACTTCAGCTGCGGCGTCTCAGTATACCGCGAGCAGTAGCCTGCGGTATACTGAGCTTAGGGTGACGGTAGGAGGCTAGTTTGTGTCCTCCCGTTACCCTAAGGAGAACTATGGGGAAAAGCCCTAACCCCATAGTTCTCCTTTAATGCAAAGCCCGGACATTCCTACAGCCATAGAGCAGCTTGTGCCACCTCCCCAATGCTGATTGAACAGTGTAGCAAAGAAAGTGAGGGGAGAAGAAGAAAGGAGAACTTTGATTTGCAGGTGCAACTTGACCTTGATTCCCTCCCAGCAAATGGAGGCGAGAGGAAAGCGGATCTAGGGGGCTGCAGGGGAACAGTGCAGGAGAGTGTGCTGTAAAGGCAGTTAGGAGAACCCAGGGAAGGGAAAACAATGGCAAATTGCCACAGGGGGCTGGGAAGTGCTGTGTGTGCAAAGGAGTAAGGAGCATGCCAACAGAGAATGGAGCGTGACACAGGGGAGACAAAGAGGTACGGTGTGGTGATGAGAAGAGAAAGCAAAAGATCCACAAAGGGCACCAGAGGTAGTGAGCACAGGATGTCTGTGGCTGGAGGAGCATGTGTCTGCAACTAGCAGCTGCTCTAAGAGAAAGAGAGAAACCTGTCTGTGCATCTGTATACTTCTGAGCTGCCCACTGTACTGCTGAACAATGAGCCCCTATTCTGCGGAGTGGGACTTCTTTTCAAGGACAGTTTCACTTTCCAATTCACCAGAGAGACTGTGAGGCCTACATCCCATCCACCACTGTCTATGAACTACTTCCTTTTAGGGTTTGTTTCTGCTTTAAAATGGAACACTTTATCACTACTATCACTTGAAGGCGGGTCACGAATCAAAGTGCCAGTTGAACCCAACAATTAAGCAGCACCTCAGGAGTCAGTGCTACATGAACATGCCTCCATGATGTCTGTGGAGGTTCCTTCTATCAATGGCATGGTATAGCTAGTCTTAATTAGTCACATTCAACTAGACTTGTTGAGCTGAATGTGACTGTGTTCTGTAAAGTCAAGTTTAATATGACAATGTAGCTAATAGATATGTTATTAAACAATATATCAGCATCTACTATTAAGTACAATGTACTTTTCTCAGGAGGTAAGCAAGTTATAGAGGACGTGAGAATATATAAGCGAAGCAAGAACTTCCTGTGAATGAAGAAATAGAGAAGTAAACTTTCCACACACTATGTCTAATTTAAACGCCTCTCCCTTCTGCTGAATCATTTAGAAACTTAGAAGCATAAAGAATATAATAAAACTCTGCCTTCACCAAGGAGCAGTGCTGTAGCATTAATTGCATAGCTTCTGTTATGAAATAAGTGTTTTTGTAAAAATACATCTGCTAGATGTTCTTTTTTTTTTACCAGTGAGAAACATAAACTCTTAAAGCTGCACTTTGTGTATGATGTAAATGTTCAAAATGTCCCCGCCCCAGTTGGTAAAGGATTTGATGCTCATTTTGTATAGGGGATGATATAACAGAGGAATACTTGCCTTAATCCAGGGTCCTGTGACAGCTATCACACCAGTTCCTTTCTTTCCAGTTCCAGAATGTGAACCACTATGCCACTACGTACAATGCAGGACCAAGGGTGGTTGGTGGTTCCATGTTGTACGTGCTAAGGTAGGTGAGAGAGGCATCGACAAGACAAGTTAGAGATCAGCAAAAAGAAAGGCTTTGGAATACCAGTTGTTAAAACAGGTATAGGCAGGGAGAGTGACCGTGGGACCCTGGGTTTAGGTAGTATTACTTTGTTTTATATCATGGGTTTTATATCAGGATCTTTTTTATTCAACTGTGAGGGCGACATAAAAAAAACACAAATCCTTTAAACTACATATATGGGGGATGCCTTAAAGCTGCATATGGTGTTATGGAACAGTACAATTTGGATGGACAACCTTGAACAACAGTGTACTATGGCAGATCAAATTTGGCTGTGGATTTTTTTTTTCTTTTACAATTAGCTTGGCTTACATACATCAGCAGAACCCCACTATTCTGATTAATTTCCGCTACAAAAAGGCTTTTTTTTCTCCAGGTAGTTCTAGTAGCTTGACCAGTAGACAGAAATAGGCCAGTGGTTTGTTGAGGCTGTCCCTGTACTCTCTAATGTAAAACTGCTCTGCTGCTCACCAATTTCTGTCAAACTCTTATTAAAAATTAAGAGTGCACAGATGAGAAAGCATAAAGGATATTTTTATGAGTGAGAATTGCCCATGTACTTAAGACAAGGCAAAGGCCGGCGTTTTTGTTCAAGAATGAAAAACATCAAACTAAATACGATATAGCACATCTATGTAAAAATTGGCCAGTGGAAGGTCGGTTTATAAGAGCAAGACTAGGCCATAACATGTTAGAAATGCAAGGGACAGAAACACAGTAGCCCCCATATTTGCACTTGTAAGCCTACTTGTAATGGAATTCAGAAAAACAAATTACTGGGATCATGAATTTCGAACTAATGAATGAATGTGAACCTTACCCTTAGTTAACATCTACACTATTTACTTCCACTAATTATTTTCTAATTGTAGGAAAAATACAAATACAAAACTAACTATGGTGCAAGATAGATGACAGCATAAGCTTCCAGAACATAACTGTCTCTTCAGGAGTAATCAGGAAGGCTTTGCAAATGCATTTGTGTAGCAATAAACATGCCCCCTACTTTACACTTTCAGGGAGGGAAGATACTATAGGGAGGGAACTACAGTGAGAAATTCCATGGGTATATTAAAGAAAAAAAAAACAAGAAGTGAGAGGTAACCCTACCAACACCCTTTCACATGACAGATTAGTGTGCTGCGAACTTAGACAGACAACACTATGGGGTCTATTAACGAAGCTGCCGAAGGATCTGGCTGTAGCTTCGGCCTTATGTATGGCTGATTTCAGCCAATGTACGGCTGAAATCAGCCGTACCAGCCTGAAGTGAATAGCCGAACAGTGTTCGGCTCACTTCACTTCAGATCGGTCATTCACTCGGCTGACCTCGGCAGCTTGGTGAATAGACCCCTATGTTTACTATGGTAATAGCAAAGGTGTGCCCATTATGGCTGTGCTGTACATCCTGTTAACCATCCCACTCCTTATAGTGTGCTGATGCTTGCATACTTTGGACTGCCTCATACATTTCACTGTGCTGTAAGGAAAATGCTCAGGACTGTTCTACTCTGTACATTGTGCTGGTTGTTGCATATTCCAGATTTCCTGATTTTGTACACTGATTTACACTATATACACCATGTCAACATATAGACAATATTATATGGAAAGTATTCATACCAGAATATATTTATATCAGAAGATATTTTTTACCACTAAGAACACCAAAATGCAACCTGTTAGGAAAACGATTGAAGCTGTGCACAGACACAATCCCAGATTATATCTTTCTTTTCAGCCATAACAGCTCCATATTTTGAATGAACTTTTGTTTCAGTATTTCTGTTAAAATAAAAACATATGAAGCAAGTCCTCCTGACACCCTCACAACTACAGGAGGGATTTACCATTGACCACATCAAGAAACGTTGAGCCCTCTGTTGCAGTATATAGTGTATGTAATAATGCTTTGTGTTTCATGAACAATAGTTCATAAGAGTCCGACAGTGCTACAGATATCCACATTGCATACATGCTGCATTCACTTGTCACAATACTTTCCATTATATTTCTTTTGTAACAATAATACATAAAAATGTGAAAAGCTGCAAACCTCCTGTTTAGTAGGGATGAGTTTTATGTTTAGGTTGACCATGAGTTCAACCTGAACTCTAGCTGTTTGCAGTCTGGGAAAATGGCAAACTATTGTGATCTTTCACCACTAGAGCAACCAATTACCAACAGTGCGCTTTCTGGCCTTTGAACTGTGGTCAGGTGATGTGGAAGGGGCAGCCATGGCTTTTCAATGTCCCCTCCCTATAAAAGTCAGGGTTCCTATGAGCCCTGTGTGTGTTGTTGGAAGAGGTAGGGAGTAGTTAGGGAAAGCTCACATAAGGCAGGGAAAGTTGTATGTTGATGGTGGTACTCAGTGATGATTGCTAAAAAAAGTTTCTCTTCATTGACATGCATTGCAGCCACACAAACATTATGTTTTGCAGTTGTCTAGCAGATTAGGGAGAGATTTGATAGTGTTAACAGGGGAAGTTTATTACCTGGTGCAGATGCTGATAGCTGAAAATTGTATCTCCATTTTTACATGCAGTCTCAGGCGCACTCACAGAGCTTGTTTTGCAGTGTCAGGCCCCAATCACACCAGGGAGGTTGCAGATCAGTGCGGTTTCCGCGCTGATTTTAAAGGGGCTGATTTTAAACCGTGCTCAACAGCATGGTTCCATTAAAAGCTTAATGAAACCGCACTGATCAGCGTGGCAAAAAAGGGTCAGGGTGCAATTAAG
>NW_017308583.1:53312-67593 GCF_000935625.1 Nanorana parkeri | reverse complement strand
ACCGGTCCCCATAGCAATATATGGGATCATTCATGTCAGCAGATCCGCGTGGCCGACCCACCCCGGTGTGAACCCTTAGAGCTGATAAGGGAGGGAAATTAAAAGTTTTATCAAGGACAGTTACATGCTGGCATTCAATGCTGAAAAGTTGCAATGCATACTGCATCCTACTATCTAGCATCCTTCCCAACTGCCATCTTATTTGCCAGCATCTGAAAGTGATGTGCATGTCCATGCCATGTGTCTCTGGTTATGTGGACCCAGAGACATTACTAATGCATGTTGGTGCAGCATGGTTTTCTGGGTAAAACATTACATCTGGGTACCTGCCTCTGGCCATAAACTGGTGGAAGGGGTAAGTGCAAAAAGGGCAGGATCTGAAACCTAAGCTGCTAAACTTGTTCACAACTTCACAGCTTATGGAACATGGGGTAAGGGTCAGGGATTGTCCACCTTGGGTGCCAAGAACCTTGTCTCCACAATGAGGTATGGATTCCTGTTCTCCACAATGAGGTGCATCTCTCACTCCCCTGTTTTCTTATGTTACCATGGCTGATTTGCTGCAGGCAGAGGCTGCAGACCAAAACGGTGTTGTTGGCAGATTATATGTTAAAAAAAGGCCCACACTGCAGAATTCTTTACATTTTCTGCCTTTTCAAGTTCTCACTTACTGTCTTGACTCTAGCCATTTGCCACTGAACACATACCAAAATCTATATATTAAATATTTGGGAATAATTGGGGATATAGTGGTGGGAGCAAGTTAGGGAAATGTGGTTTTGAAGTTTTTTTGTGCACTCTGTTTTGTTAAAAAAGCAAATTGTCAAACTGTTGTGCCACTGATCAAATTGTACAAAGTTGAGAGCCCAAAGTTTATTTTTTGCAGAGTAAAGTTTCCTTTGAGATGTGTTGTGCATGGCTGCTAATCCCATTGGTCAATATATGCTTATTGTGGCTGGTTAAAGAAATCAGGGGTCACATCCTCAACTACCTGAAAAAACTTTTTTTTCTAGCTTAGTAATAATGAATCAGATTGGGGTGCTTCTGCTGTTTTATTAAAGCCAAGTCATAATAAAAAGTAGAAAAATGTACTACACATGCAAGGTATGTGATGCCTGCAGCTGGCATTGTATGTGAGAACCCTACTTATACCCAAATATTACATACAGCTTAAAGGCATCTCCCAAACTTGTAATTGATAGGATAAGTGTTTTTCCCATGTTGATCTCAAAATCACATAAAAAGAAAGGCCCTCTCCCTGCTGAACAGTAAAAAGGTTTAACATTTATTTTTAAATCTTGGTACATGTCCCCTATGGCAGCGATGAGTTTCCATGCCCATAGTTTAACAATTCCTTGCCTTTTCGTCTTAAAATTGGGCAGAATTGATTTTCAATCACACACCCACATTGACCTCAATGGGGTTCAGATACAAGTTTTGCAGTTTCCAAGCTTCCAGAATGTCTGAGGAGTTCGACAAATGGCTTGCAAATCAAACCCAAGCACATTGGCTCATCACTGGTTTTTAGCATGACCTTTAGAATTGCATGTAACCATACACAATAAGATAGAGTACAAACTGTTTCAGAGTGCTGGAATCCATGCCCTTCACACTTGGGGGGCATGGGGGGGGGTCTGAAAACGTATGTATTTGTATGCATTCTTGAAGCTGAACTCCATTCTTACCTTCAGTCTTACACAGTTGTACAGCATCCTCTCCTGTACTGAAATTGCTTCTTGCACTGAACATTAAATGCTGCAGCAAGTCAGATATAGCCTGCCTCATTTTCTTGCGTGGGAATCCAGCATCATAATTTTTTTGCGCTTTCCTCCCCAGTCTTACTGTCCTTGGCCTGTCCATTTTAGTCATTTGATTTCAGATCTTTCAATTACGCAGGGATTCCTTTCTAATAATGCACGGTGTTTCTATGCAGTTATGCATCAACTCACGATGAATATTGGACTTGAGGTACTGATTCCTTGTGGTAAGCTGGTGCAGGTTACTATAGGGAACCACAGAAGAGTGAGTGGACTGTAAATCACAATGACTGACAGCACAGGACCTGCAAAATCAAAGCAGTGGGCAGAAGAGAGCAAGGAGAAGGGGGGCCTATTTAGAACAGACCCCCTTCTCAGTACAGGCACCCTTCTTCCTGTCTCCCCTCGTCATGTGACATATTACATGACCAGAGATGGGAAGAAGGAGGGGCTGCCTTTTTTGCTTAGGTTACCAGCTCCCTGGTCCTAACTGTGAGTACATGGAGGATGGGAGGAGCAACATCCCCTGCTCTCTCCCCCAAAGCCCCAAAAATAATCTTATCCACCCTACCTCCCTCAGTGCCCAACAACCCTCCTCCCCTAGAGCCACACAAGGTCCCTTAGTTCAATGCACCTCACAGAGCCCCCCATCCCAGCTCCCCTTTTCTACTTCATCCCACTGACATAAATACCAAGGGTTTCTTCCTTGGACTGACACCACCAATGCAGTAGCATTTTTTGATACACAATATAAATGATCATACACATGATGGTGATTAATGATGATACACAAATAAATAACATTTTTGTTAATAGTTGAGGTTCTTGAATGCAAAAATTTAATGCAAAAGTTTATAAAATTGTCAAAGGGAACAGTTATTTAGGCAGAAATTTTCCAAAGGTGAAGCTTGTTCTGGTGACAACCCAGTATCCCCATCTTTAGGACCAATCTTCTTTGTGTGTCCGGTTACAGGAAGTCAAGCAAAATCTCCTGATGGGACACAGACATAAAAAAGCCTGTCAAGGGTCTTAACCATTCCCTATTTTTTACAAGGTTTGGCTTTACATAAACTTGAATGTGCTTATTTATTTATATGCATTTTACCAAACATCCACTGGCGATGAGTCACTTACTAAGTTTCTCCTGCAGTGAATGTGCTGTAAGTGTCAGTTGTATTGCTTTTTAAATGTAGTAAACATTTGCTTATCATAACACATTCACGGAACACAAGATGTAACATCCGCCACATAAATTGATCCTGCCGTCACTTATGTACTTGGCCCTGTACCCCATTTTACACCTTTAAAAGTAAAAGCCCTGTCTAAAGCAGTCACCCCAAAAATCTTTGCTGTTAAAATGTATATGAACCCTAATAAATAATTGTTCTTATTTGCTCCCTTTCGGTCTGTTGAGTATACTTATGAAGCGTTTCATTATATCTGTTTTGACAAGTGCAAAAAAAACCTGTTAAAATTCAAAGCTGACCTGTGACCTGTGTCCTGTGCACGCTTCCCACAGCCTTTATGTTGTGGAGATTTGAGAGTGAGAGTGGTTGAGTAGTTTACCAAAAGAGACTGAGCAGGACTGACACCAGTCCAAAAAATGCTGTGTGTTGTAAGCCCACAACAGGTTTCTGGAAGACCTACATGTATTTTTCTGTACTTGTGGGGTCATTAAAGAGATAAAGCAGAGGGATTACAGAAATATACTGCATATGTTTCTTTCCCCTTGCTTTGACATATGCTTTAATGTTGAAATTAACTTTAGAAAAGCCTTCTTTGTCTTCATCTATTACTAGTTCCACTTTGTTTCAGGGGTTTGTCTTTACCTGACGTCATGGCTAAGCTTTGACCCATTGCCTTCTGCTGTTCAAAGTGTATCTCAGTGGCCATTGAGGGCACTCTCATTTGATAGGTTGATAGCAGCTCCTTTATATGCATCTGGTGATCCTGCCAGTAGCATACTTCCTATCCAAAGGTGACAACGATCACTCGCTATACTTGTGACTTTGGCTGTATTTTCTTGTCTTGGACTACACATCAACTCCATTAAATGGCCAGTCTGTAGTCCACAGAGGAGAACAGGGAAGAGTTGATAACACTACTTGAGATTTTGATGCAGCAGACTCCACAGGACGGTGGAAGTTTTCTGGCAGGATCAACAGATAATTTTCTGAAGTTATAGCATATAAAAAAATGTGTGGGAATGTGTATGTATTGGAGAGATGTCCTACATATGCTTTTTTTGTATTATTTTGCCTAGTCATACACTTTATTCACCAGCAAGAAAGTAGCAAGGAGGCAACAAAACTCCAGCTTGGGTAGCAACAGAGCGACAAAGGATAAAGTCACCTAAGTTTCAGCCCATTGGACATGGGCCTTATTTATAAGAATGTTTGAAGGAAGATCTATTTCAGACACCTCAGCTGATCACATTTTTTACTTTCATTCCATTTTCCAACTTTCATTTTTCAGTGCAGGTTTCAGTCTTTTTGCTAAGAGTTTTTGTTCCTTGGATATTTTAATCAAAAAGGTCTCACTACAGTTAAGTGTTATAGACTTTGCCCCAGCATGCCACGCACTTGAAAATGAGAGGGAGGGGAATTTTCAGAAGTGGTTTCTCATGAAGGTTATTTTTGTCTGTAACTAATTTTTAAATCAGCTTTCACACTGCTGCAATGGTAGGCACATTTTCCATCTTGCTTATCAGTTCAAGTGCAATGTTAGAAGTCTGAGGACCTCATGATTAAAGCTAAACTTAGTCATTTGTACAGGCTCCTCTCCTGTAGTGAAGTTGTGTACTCTGATTTTACTGAACATCGTGAGCTTTAGAAGATGTAGCAAGATACAGAGAGATTGACACCTCATTTCTTGGATTGAGGACATCCAGCATTTATATCTTTCCTTACCAACCTTACTGTCATTGGTCTGCCCCTTGGATTTCAGCTCTTGCAGTCAGGGAGGATCAGCATTGCATGTGGGCATTACCTAGGTGGAAGTTCTGCATGTAAATGTAGCCTGCCTAAGAAAAGTCCAATCCTCCAAACTGAAATACACCCATCAATGCTTTTTGATATTTGCATACCTTCTCCCAAGATCCAGCCTACTGCTTGCATCAGGGCTGAGGGCCTTTGAGAAGAGTATTGAAGCAGAGTGCTGTTATATCTGTAAAAAATAAGTCAAGGCAACTGGACTTGCTGCATTTTTCTTGAAGACTTCATTGGTCATCCGACCAGCTTTCTCAATTCAGAATTCTGAATTGAGAAAGCCGGTCAGATGACCAGTGAAACGTCTTCAAGCAAAATACAGCAAGTCCAGTTGCCTTGACTTATTTTTTAGAGATATACCATGACCTGGATGAATGAGAACCTTCACAGACAGGGCGCTGCTATGTTTTCAGGAAGCTATGTACAGCACTCTGCTGGCCCCTCTCACCAGCAATGATCTGCCTGTATTGTATAGAGGAGCACAGAGACCTAGTGATGATGTCACTGGGTCTTAAACAGGGTGGTAATGAAAATGCAAAGGTTTTATATAGAAAAATTATTAGCATGTTGATGAGGGGTAAACAGAGGAACTAGGGAAAACAAAGTAGAAGCAGAATAAACTTCAACTTTTTTTTATCTTTTCTTTTCTTTTAAAGTGACCATATAAAGTCCAGCAATGTACACCAACCCTTTCTATATTAAAAAAAAAACATGCTTTTTTTTATGTTTATGAGGTTACAATGCCTTAAACAGTCATATACGGGGAAATAAAGGAGCTGTTTGTGGCTTCTCTTCATTCTCAGCATCCAATAGCTACCTGCTGTAAAGTGGCAGCATTCATTTGCCTAATTTGAATGTATTGTAGGTTCATTTTAAAATGTATGTCAGGGAAAAGTAAAAAAACAAATCTTTAGTGCATCTCAGCAATACATTGCCTTTAGGTTGGAGGTATCTGTTCTATCTCTGCTAAAAGTGAATGCAGATAGCACAAAATGGTAACAGTATAATCACTATATTAATGGTACGCTTCTAAATTTTACCTGACTTTCAACTGATATCAATTTTACTTTCTGTTGATTCTAGGGGATGTTGCTATTTGTGAACAAAAAATGGCTTAATGTATTATATTCTCCAAGCCTAACGGTCTTTAATCCGTCATTTAATAATATATTTTGTGACATGTACTATTTTGGGATCATCAGCAGAAAATAGCCGAAACTGACCCTTATGTAATATGTTCTCCAAGCTTTACAGCCTTTAATCAGTCATTAAATAATATATTTTGTGCTTTTTTGTGATTGTCAGCGGCAGCCGTTCAATAGAACAAGCCGATAGTCACATGACACCATTTAGCGCTTATGCTGACCTGTGAAGATCCCATGGCCTGAGCTCCACAGGCATCCATATTGTGCTGCTGCTGAACAGAGCTACAACAATAAAATGGAAATAAATAACATATTGGGCTTTAGGCCTCTTGAGCAAAATCACACATTTCAAACACTGTCACCGAAGAGTTGGATTCATACAAGCAGATAGCAGAATATGTATCATCCCAGAGTGTGTTTTATCTTTTTGCATCAGAGAAGATGAAGAACGAGATGCTGAATTAGAAGAAGTGCTTGGAAAAAGCTGAAAGTCACAAGTGTTGACTTTGAGCTATGGTTTGATCACTGATAATGTAGCGGGACTTTAATGGTATTGTTGTTCCTGTTGACAGCTTGTGATAAAGCAATTTAGAAGCAGGAGGCCAACATTGGACAGCCTTGATGTAAGCTAGGAAATGCATTGTGGGAGTTTTGTCTATAAATATAACTGAACAGTTGTGATCGGCAACCATGAATGGCTTTGCTCAGCTCAGTGCTGTGCCTATTGTTCATCAATGAAGGCATTGCCATTTTCCTCATAGATAAATAGATAACTCATTGTGTTTTATCTCAAGTTGAAAGAGAGAGACAAAAAGAAAACAGTTAAACAATATATACCCAAAACATTGAATGATTTTCTTTTATGTCTTGAATGATGTCCAATGAAATTGCATAATAGGTTTGGATTTGAACAGTTGTACTTGATAAAAGTAGGGCAACTGATGGGGAAAGTCCATCAGTTAAGCTGGCCATACATGGAGCACATTTCAGACAGTTGTGAAATGTGTGGGTGACCCTGTCATCCCAACATCCTTCCTTCTGAAGATCGAAGGAGCAGGGTGGGAAATTGGCGGTCGAACAGTGACTGTAGCCAATCAGCTGCAATTTGGGTATTCTGACAGCGGCACACACACCGCTGTTAGAACACAACAGCATGGCGGGGGGATTCCCCATTTACACCGTTCAGCGTGGATGAAGTTATCTGTTAGATTTTTTTTAGTGCAGCCTGCGGACTGAAGACTAGTTTATGGCTAGCTGCAGACTGAAGAAGTTTATTGAAGACATGGAGGTTGATTTATTATAGAAGTATGGGCTGCTCACATAGCAAAGAAATGTTACCGGAGCTAGTAAATAAGATATCGAAGCCAGCCGAAGCTACGGCCAGATCCTTCGGCAGCTTTGTGAATAGACCCCAAAGTGTTCACTTCAACCAAGCAATCATATAGAAGACATACATTCTGTTTTTTATTTTAATATTCCTTGCACATGATTGGGCATTCAAAGTAAAAACATATTAAATTATTTACTAATCTCGGTGAACATTCACTTTGCGCTGAGGAGCATAGGAAAGAAGTATTTATTTCCTGTTCCTCAGCACCATCTAGTGGCCGTATTGCAGTATTGTCCTGGTATTACATTCCAACTGGAAAGAAAACATACTATTACCATTTGTTTTTGCCTCCATTTGCACAGAACAAATGTACATGCAGTTTTGCTGGATGAATGGCTCTGTACATTATTTTATAAATATACCCCTAAGTATTGTTGTTTGTAATGGTTTTAACATTATTATTTTACTAATGCACTGTTACATATCATGCATAAAATAAAATTCAGCTGGCAATAAATACTTGTATTGGGATTACTTGTTTACATTAAATGTACATTATTTTTTGGAAAACACAAAACAATTTTAACATCTTCAAATGTTCTCACCTTGTATTTGAAATAGTATGCCTATTCCTAGAAATTAGCAACATGCCAAATGTGAGCTGGTATATTTGGTAGACAAACACGCTAGAAAACTTTAATTGGGCAAAAACATAATGAATAAATAGTAAACAGCTAAATTATCTGATCACTATAGAAGCAAATTACAAAACCACCACCCTGCCCTGCATTATATTCATTTACCAAGTATATGCACTAATGTAAAACCACGTTAACAAAATGTTTTTTTGATATTTTACAAGGGTAATGCTAAGGTATGTTCATCTAGACATCTTTAATTTCAGTGCTTTTTTTTTCTAAAAACTGAAAAAAAAACCTCCACACAATACAGGTCTTCAAGAATCTGCTCATTTGTCACTCTGGGCATTATGTTTACTTTCTTTTGTGTTTTCTGTCTTGCTTTAGAAAGTGTGTAATTTGAAGGTATATCTTTTATTGGCTAACCTAACCACCCCTCTCCCTTTACAATGCATACTTACCTTGATCTGACGGCAGTGGCCTCAGCTGTTTGTACATCTAGGGCTGCGGATTTCACTCTCCTGCCCGCATCTGCACTTTGCAACTCCATAGACCTCTATGGGGCCATCTCCCTTCATCTCTGACCTCAGAATACAGTCCCATTGTATAATGCCTGAGGAAGAAAGAAAGTTTGTACTTTAGGTGATAACCTAATCTAGTAAACCTGAAACTTTTTGCATTGATCAATGGCTAAGACTCTACTGCCTTGCTTCAAAGGTGCAACATGCTACAGTCCTGTTTCTTGTGGTTGAAACATCTTTACAGTGTAGTCAATATAAAGCAGGTTTATTGTAAATGTAAGATCAAATGTAATTCAATTTTTAATCCTACTTTTTTTTTACTCCAGTGCAATGGCCATTGAAAAAAAAACAGAACAATGATTGAAACAAATAAACATAAGAATTCTTTAAAATAAGGAATACAATTGAATAAAGAGAGAACATAAGAATTCTTTAATATAAGGAATACAATTGAATAAAGAGAGAACTGAGCAAATAAGGGTTAAATTGCACAAAAAAACACAATACTGTATTTCAGTCTCTATTCCTACTTTTTGTAGATGACTAAAGAAGCCCCTGCACACATACCTTCTACTATATATGGCACTTAATTGAAATTGAAACTTGAACAAAATTGTCCTGATTTGTATCTCCATCTGTAATACATTAGAGGTCTCATTGGAAAACAAATAACTGTTCCACTAAGACATCTAAGAACGCTACATATACCTGGATGTTTTTAGTTCTTTATCTAAAGGAAAGCTATTATAAATGGAGGTAAATGTTTCTTTATTTTTTATTTTAATTAAAAAATAATTTTGTATCTTTTCTACTGTAAATATACAAATAAAAATTTTAAAAAAGGCAAAGAATACCCTGTGCATCATTAGGACTGATTAGCTTGTGTTTGTACATTTCATCTTAATCCATTGCGCTCTGTAAACAGCAGTTTTTTTACAACACAGCTAAGGAGTTCCTGAAAAAGTTGTGAAAAAGAGCAGGAAGCTCAACCTGCTGGCTAAAAATGAGAATACAAAATATCCACATGCAATATCTTTCTGATTAAAAAAATAATAATAATACAAATAATCTATTTAGTCATGGCCATCATATAATGGTATATAATGGTAATGATATAATGACCATGGTATAATGGTTTTGTACCATTATACATTCCCTTTAACAACTAGTGAAAGGAGTTGAACATTGATAATTGAAGGTCCGGGGTTTTATGAATGTTCTTGGTTTGCAGCCTTTATCTATTTGGTCACTAAACTTCTTGTTTAAGGGGCGGTGTATCACCTCATATATAATGCTATCAGCAATATACAACCTGACTCGTATTTCCAGGGTAGGATAAAATGAATTTAAACACCTTCATCTGTTTTCCTCCTTTGAAGACTATCGGTCTGATTTTTTTAAACTATGTGTAATATTATACAACTGCTCCAAAAATCTGTCTCTGACCTTTTGGGGCTTTTTTAATGCTCTGGTCAAAACAGATATAATAGGCATATATATGATTTATTTTACTGCCATAGAATATATGATTTTTTATTCTGTTTAGCTAGGCTTGTGATCCAACACCCCTTCCAGACAGCAGAGGTATGTCGGGTGCATCATCTTTTGCTACTGTAATTAAGCTTCGTTACTGACTTTAACCTTGATATTTGAATAATTATGGGGCCTTACACTGATTAAGTCACCACCCTGCTCATTCTGTTCAATTCTCCCATTGGTAGCACTGTTCAAAAGTCTGATTGGCTTACAATGCTGACCCTCCCTGTCCTGTTCGTAAGACCCGCTTTGTAGGGGATTACAAAATATAATTTAAAATAAAGACAGATTTTGGTACTAAATCTGTTATATATAAAATATGTTTAATTTAAAAACAAATAATCATTTCTGCAACTGGATTAAATAGAGATCTTTACATTTGCTAGGTTTCGGCCTGAAGAATACAGAATGCATTAATTAATCTTAGTGTCCTAAATTGCTGAAAAATGAGCTCTGCTGTATAGCGTTAGGTTACCACACTTTTGCACATCATCAACGTACTTTGCACTGCCTGCTGAATGAAATTCAGTGTGACAAATAGATTGGACAATATCAGGAACCAGCTTGCATATGCTTCATGGGGCAACTCTATTTGCTCTTGTACTGACCTAGTTGACTTGGCTGCCTTGAACCTACTGTCAACTCCAACCTCAACTCCATTGCTTGTTTTCACTTTGGCACATTGTTCCTGTTACTTGTGGCAACAACCTTTACCATTATACCTGACTAATATTCTGTCCCATTCTTTCACCCATCTATCTGTGTGTTCTACAACTTCCCTCTATTATATTGCAGTTGGTCCTGGTAGGATTATGGTCTACCTAAACTTTTCAGCTGCTGTCTGATCTTTTCTGGCCTACAGTCACCATGCACAAAACTCTAGTCCTTTCTGCAATTGAGCAGATGACTGTGTGCATAAAGCATTTCTTTAAAAGAGAAGCCCAGTGCATCATTGGTTACAGAGCCTGAGCAAGTGCTTGTACCACACAGACACCAATATGGTGGCAGGAAATTAAACAACAGTATCACAATCATGCAAGCACAACATTCTTTAGAAAAAAAATAACATTATGGTGTAAATGTTTATGCACCAACTGAACAAAGAACTGTCACCATACATTCATAATGAGTTCTTGTTCAATTTGCATGTTTCATTTTGGGCTTTTGTTACATATCCTGACATCTGAAAACACAGTGTTTGAGGAAGTGGTTAGACAAGAGCTCTGTAAAAGAAGAACACACCATGTCTTGCTCTCTACAAGAGCAATTCTTGTAACAAGAGCTTTGGTAATTACTGGGAATTTATGACATACTGTGGCATGTCTATATAATTGTACACAAGCAGCATATGTATTAAAGTAGAACTATGAGGTGAGTGCTTTTCACTCACCTCATAGTTCTAGCCGATCTGTCACAATGAGACTGTGAACGAACACATACCGGCGTTCGCTCACCTCTCGATCCTGTCACGGCTCTCTGACGTGACAGGGGAGGGGCTGGATTCCCCCCTCCCCGCTCCAATCCGCCAGCGCTGACTGGCGGAACGGACGGGGGAGGGGGAGGGTACAGCTGGCTCTGCCTCTAGATAGGCAGAGCTAGCTGTCAGTCACGCAGCTGGGCGGATCCAGACATAATTGTCGGGATCCGCTTCAGCTGCGGCGTCTCAGTATACCGCGAGCTACAGCTCGAGGTACACTGAGCCTAGGGTGACGGGAGGACTCTAGTTTGTGTCCTCCCGTTACCCTAAGGAGAACTATGGGGAAAAGCCTTAACCCCATAGTTCTCCTTTAAGTGAGCATTTTTTTGCAACAGCAATGGGCTACCCAAGGCCAGACAGATGAGTGTGAGATTATACTGGCTGTTGTGAGCTCCTGTGGACTGCTCATCCTTAGTTGACTCTGTTTAAACAGCACAGTAAAATTGACTGCAACCAAAACACATTTCACACTTACACCATCATACTATGCAAAAAAGATGACAATGGTGACAATTAAATAAAGCACACTTAGAACTGTCTGGTGTTGTATATCTAAGGGTCTAGTGAGTTTATTTTGGACACAAAAGGGGATCTCATTTTGTTTATAAACACTTTGGACACTATAGCAATTTACATTAATTTTGCACGATATTCTAATTATTCGAGTTTCACCTGTATATATAATGTATAGTTTTTCATATATGGTAAAAATCATATAAGGAAAACTATACATCTGTATAACAATATATATATAAAGTGTTACAGTGTCCAAAATGTTCTTAAACAAAATCCACACACTGTAAAAACTTCCAAAATGTCAACATAATTTACTTCCTTAGTGGAAACATATATCTTCTGCAACCACACATGTCCACTACCATGTGATCCCCTTCTGTGTCCAAAATAAACTCAATGGACCCTTAGATCCACAATGCCAGGCAGTTTTAATCGCACTTTATGGTCAGATCTTCATTGATCAATAGACAGTTCTTATAAAGATCAGCTTTTAAACCTCCACAGTTTATATTGGCTCTCAAAAAAGGCAATCACCAATAGTTTAGCAAATCATTTTATTTAAATATTAAAACATATTTAAATCTTCCTTTGCCAAGTGCTGTCAAGAAGAAGAGTATACAGCATACAAATCACTCTCACCACATGTGTGCATGTGTATTGATGCAATCAGGTTAACATCATCTCCACTCTCTATGCATTTTGTCCAAAAATTGACTTTATCAGGAGCTCAGGGAGGTGGCATCTGCTAGGTCACTATATACATAGACCAATAACATCCAACATTAACGCCATTAACTTGCAGATTTCTCTAGAACAATCTTTCTCAACCTTTTTGCCCTGAAGTAGCCCTTGAAACTAATTTTATTTCTCAGGTAACACCTAAAACTTTTTTTCTGAGCTACAGCTCATGAGATATTAGTGTAATCAGTGAATCATAAATATAATAATAAATGCTAAAATAATAAAATTTTTACTTCATGTAAAAGCTGAGATTGCTTTGATGTTGATTGACAATGCCAAATTTACTATGATGCTCAGTGTGTTATAGCACATTTCTAACAGGACTCACTGCTTTAGAAATATGCATCTAACTGTTTAAGAAGTAAAATCTGAGCATACATTCAGTATTTGTCTTCTTGGGCCCCTTTTGCCCATCCCAGTCATTATCATAACTGTGTTATTCTCCCCCGAGACACCAAGGTAAGCATATTTAAAAAAAAAAAATTCTCCCAGTCTAAGGAATCCTCCTCCCAAAACAAATGCATGTTCACTCTGGTGTTACCTTCTCCTCTATAGAAACCCAAGACCAGAAAAATATATACACAAGAAGGCTGATTTACTAATGGAGTTGAGAATCTTCACTTAATAAATTGTAGCTGGGTTTACTTTGAATACCCATTTACATGCAGATGAAATAAATAAACAGGAATTATCTTGTTACATGATTGAATATTTCAAGTGAATCTTTACTTAATGTATTGAGTGATGATTTTCAAATCTAGTTAATCAGAACTACACATACATTTATGTTCATTAAAGTCCTAATGTGTGAATCTGTTATTAAATTTAAAAAGAAAGACTCCTGTAGTAAGTTCAAACAAGTGTTTTTGTAGTTTTTTTCCTGTGAAAGATTTCTCAGATACTGTTATAAAGGTGGTACACATGCTACTAAAGCTAATTTAATTGAGCCTACTAAAACTATATCCAGGCAAATAATTTTTTTAAATTCTCATCAAATTAAATTCTAAATTGTCCATCTCTAATAAACCTGTTACAATTACATATCTGTTCATAATTATTACTAGCTGGTGGTAGTCACACACTGCAATGGGTCTAACTTTCAGTGCTATGTTTTTTGGGTTCGCTGAAGTCAGTGGAAGTTGGTTGACCACTAAGGGGTCTATTCACAAAGCTGCCGAGGGCAGCCGAGTGAATGACCGATCAGAAGTGAAGTGAGCCGAACACCGTTCGGCTATTCACTTCAGGCTGGTCCGGCTGATTTCAGCCGTACATCGGCTTGCTTCGTGTGGCTTCGGATCAGCCGAACATGCTCAGCATGTTCGGCTGACCCGAAGTGCAGAAGGAGTTCGACTCAGCCGATCCAACATCAGGATCGGCTGAGCCGAACCTCCGGCAGGCTTCACACTGCTGTTCGGGCTATTCTGAAAGATCCCGAACAGCAGTGAGAGAATAGCCGAATGCCGCCGAGCGGCATTTGGCTCGGCTGTTCTGCTCGGTCCCTCAGAGGCACCGAGCAGAACAGAAAAAGAGTGAAAAAAGTAGAAAAAAGTAAATAGAAAACGATTGTGCAGAGCTAGCAGTGACAGCTAGCTCCGCCCAATAGTTTCCTATTGTCCGGCGGCTCTGCTGCTGT
>NW_017308583.1:45127-53286 GCF_000935625.1 Nanorana parkeri | reverse complement strand
GCTCGACTGAGCCGCTCGGCCGTGATCGGGAGCTGTACGGGCTATTGTGAATAGCCCGTACAGCACCCCCTCGGTTCTCCTGAACCGAATGGGTCCTGGTGCCGAAGCTAGCCGAAGGATCGGCCGAAGCTACGGCCAGATCCTTCGGCAGCTTTGTGAATAGACCCCTAAATGTTACCAACCTGATTAAATGTATGTGTGCTACAACCCAAGTCACAATAGGCTGCAAAAATCCAACCTCCGGAAATTCTGCTGAATCAATCTGGAATAGGATTATTGAAGCCTTACACATTGTGATTGTCTAATGGGGGATTTAGGTCCACCACAATGTTTTGTTCATCACTATATGTAGATTAAAGGGTGCCAGTTATATATTTCTCTGTCCTTACTTTTAAATATTCTTATATTGGCAGGACTGTGTTCACCCAGCAGGGTTGAAAAGGCTGTACACTTTGCAAAGGAATTTGCACTTTGCAAAGGAATTTTCCCTTAGCTTAGTGAATGTGGAAAAAATTCACTTTGCAAGCAATACCCAATCACGTGCAAGGAAAATAAAAAAAAAGCATTTTTGCTTGCACATGATTGGATGATGGAAGTCTGCAGAGCTTCCCATTATTCACTAAGCTAAGGAATTCCCTTGCAAAGTGCAAATTCCTTTGCAAAGTGAACTGCCTATTTGCTTTTAGTAAGTCAACCCAAATATGTGACTGGCTGGTGGCTAATTATAATAACGTTAAGTTAGGCTCACAATTACTACATATGTTAAATAACTGAAATTACTCTTAATGTGCAGAGATATGCACAGAAAACAGGGAAAGTGGTGAGAAAGGTATTTCATTATATTTTAGATTGCTTATGTTGCTACCCTATGTGGGTATATTGGATCTTGCTTGTAATTAACTGTAAGATTATTGTTGCTTTCTAAAACACTTATATACTGTATCTCAAAAAATGCAAATCTGTGACTCATTTGACAGTTTTACTTCTTTTTCTTTATATTTAGTGTATATGTGGGGTGCTAAGCACATGCATGGTTTTAATTATTATTTATAGTCGGTTTCTAGCAATGATAAATTCACCCTATCAGCTCTTTTCTTTTAAGTAGTCTAATTTTATTTCTTAATGTGTTTAATTCTTTTGTTTGTTATGTTGCGGGTAAATGGCAGATACAGCATTGTGGATTTAAAACCCAGCAGATTTTAAAGCCTCTTAACAACAGTGTTTGATGCCTGTCAAAAGCCAAAAAAACAACAAAATAACAAAAACAATTAATATATTGCAGCTTACCAGTCCTTAGATTTGATGGCTGGATTCGTTTTTTTTCTTAGTTTTTCCCCCCTTTATTTTCACCCAGTGATCCTGCCAGTAACACACTTCCTTTCCTAGAGTGACGAGGCTCACTCACTGTACTATATTTATAGAGGAGCAGCATTACATAAATAGCTAAGATTATTGGAACAGATAACAGTACAGAAACAGTATATAGAGTATTGGAAGGATGAGAGCACAACAACAGTTGGATCAGTCCAGTAAAATGTTTATTTGACACAATATAGAGGTGAAATGTTTTAGGGACTTAACATTTCCAAATTTCCCCTTCATAAGGGCTTGTATGCTGGTAGTTTATTAAGATTTATATTGGACCGGCAGATGTGGAGAAAAAGTGTAACGATCAGGAACAGAAACCTTACAGTGAGGTTTTAAGGGGTTTATGCCGGTACTAAAGGACCATTTCTGTATTATAGTCTCACTGAATCTCAAATATGGTGGCATTTTTGGTCTACAGTAGTTTGATGAGCAAAACCCTAGATGGAAGTCTAGCTTTAGTGGGAGATTCAAGCGGGAGATTCTTCATATACCAAATGCTCACTACCACATTCGGAAGAAATATTGCACTCCTGGCACCCCTTTAGATGTAAGAACACTATATATGGAAAAAAATCCAACATTAAACTCCACCGTAAGTCCTTCTAATGAACTAGGCCTCCTAAAGTAAACCTAACAGAGTTGTTACATGTGTCTGCTTCATATATTGGATGCACATTGCATGTACATTGTTTTTGAAAGTGCTTGCTATAAGTTGTTGCCATCCTTATCCTTTCTTTGGTGGCTTATTAACCTGGGATAGGCATGTGCATATCAGATGCTAGAGAATTCAAACATTGTAGTGTCTGTCATACTGGTGCTTTAGCTTCATGCTTTCTGGGTCACTTACTCAGAACCAGCTCAGAAATAAGGAATTCTGGCACTCACTTACAGCATGCTTGTTCCGAGTCTAGGACTCAAAGTGTATTGAAGCCAGACACAACCGAATGATCATGAATTGTGGATGATGTTCAATTTGGACTGAATTTTATGGACTTATATAACTGTCTTTTTTAAATCAGTGAAGGTAATTTACCAAAGGTGTAGAAAATGTTACATAATTAGTGAATACGGTGAAGCTGTGTTCACTTTAAATACTTATCATATGTAAAGGATATAAAAATAATATTTTTACTTGCACATGATCGGTTAATTGAAGTGAACACGACTTCATGTTATTTACTAAGCTGTGTAAACATACTCTTCGTTAGGTGAACAGTCACTAGTCCTTTAGCAATCCCATTAACTCTTCCTTCTAAACAAAAGCAAATACATAATTCAGATTGTAACTCCTTTTTTTGAGTGGAAACAGAGATTCACTGTTATTTTTATGTCATTTTTGACAAGTGAATTGAGGGTACGTAGGTCCTCACAGTTGAATAATTGATATCTCTGCAGAAATGCTGGTGCTATCCACATCGCTACAGCTGTGGGACAAAGAGCATGGGAAAGAAAACAATGATTGACTCCAATGTGCACACAGCTTTAAATGTATAATACTTATACTGAAAACTGAACTCTGGGATGTGCAAATATTATCTAAATAGAAGAGACATCTTGTGAATCTTGGTGTGCTTTGTGTTTTTCTTCCAGATCTGTCCAACATCAAACTTTGCCCTTGTGCAGGAGCTTCCTGTAATAAAGACCAGTCACTTGTGCTCTCTCTGCTTGTGCAGGGTGGCTGGTCTTGTCTCCGCCCCCTCGTGTAGTTTTCTGAGGGAAGCCTGTAGTGGGTGGGTTTGCTGGGTCCCTTCCACAACTCTACTCTCTACACAGGCTCTGTGCAGCGCAATGATGATGTTGGAAAATATTTGGGTTTAAAGTCTTGTTTTTCAGTCTCCATGGCTTGTTCATATGTTCAATAGAAGCATCATGGAGTTCTCAACATACTGTAGCTCAGTGCCACCAGTTTCAGGATTGCTACGTCTTGGGGGCATTTTGTATTACATTTTAATGTTAAAAGGATCTTCTGTAAAATAGCTTGGTGCACAGCTGAAGGCAGCATATATGTCAGCTGTTTTATCTGCCAAATGATTTGTTATTCTTCTGTGCCACTCTTGTGATTCACACATTCATGGCACACGTATAGGAAAATACCATCTCAATATTGAGATCTTCCTGTGCAATCTTCTCCTTGTAAGTTTAGTTAATACCACCCTTTCCAGCTCCAAGCGCCTAAAAACCTGTTCAATTGGCAGGTAGGCAGGCACATGCTAACGTCACCATGTTCAGGAAGTTCAGAGGAGAGGAACAGCACATGAGATATTGTTACTGTTTGAGATCGATTTTTTTTTATTTGAATGTGAGTACTTTTACATTTTTGAATAAAGCGGTTTTAAAATACTACACCATAAGCGCATTTTAACACTTTATTGGAGCTTTGCTGATAATGGAAAGTTTTCCATGAGATGTGCAATACCGGTCGGAGGAGTGTATGCAGATAAATAACCTGGTTGAATACAGGGAATGGAGGATTACTTGTAGTTCAATAATCTGAGGATCATTATACCTTGCTGTCTATGACCATCTTATTTTAAGAGGGTCATGGAGATCTGGTGAGTGCAGAAGTGTGTGGATCACCTGGGAACTGGGCACTGTTTGGATGGTGAAGCTCGGCATCTATTAAAGGAAAAGCAAAAATAATAGTGATCATTCACGTTTGGAATTATTCACCTTTGGATATTGATGTTTTGTGCCACATTTAAGTAGACTGTATAGGTTATAAGAAAAATGTTTTTTTATAAATCGAGCATTATAGTGAGCACTTATCACGTTGTATCCATTTGGATGAGCATTATATCACTATTTGTTAATATGTTATATAAGCACTTAGTATATAGTTAACATTTTGGATGCACTTTGAGATGTTAGTTTTTAGAGCGGTAGCTGCTGGAATGCAGCGCAATCCCTCACAAAACTTCCCCCTGCGTTCTGGGGCAGGAGGGGGCGTGGTGATGCATTGAATTCAATGGCACCGCTTCCATTCCCCCCGCCCGCAGTGCGATCGGACGCGGCAAAACTTTGCCTGTGTTCCGTTCCACTGCAAAAGCAAAAAAAAATGCTGCTTGCTCTATTTTTTGCATTTGCAGTGGAACGGAACACAGGCAAAGTTTTTCCACGCATCCGATTGAATTCAATGTACCGCCACGCCCCCTCCCACCCCAGAACACAGGGGGATGTTTTGTGAGGGATTGCGCTGCATTCCAGCAGCTACCGCTCTGGAACACACCGCATTCGATGTGAACAAGCCCTTAATGTTTATGTTCATTTATGGTATATATTTTTGTATAGACTGTACCCCTTAAACGCAGTGCACTTTATTATTATTATTAATCATGCCATTTTCGCCTGATGAAGGAACCCTGGTTGATACGTTGCATTTATTCATTACTTGCTGAATTTGCAAATTTTTTTTTTTACTGAATTTGCTACCGGGATAGCTTCATGATGGGAATCTCCTCCCTGATTTTTTGTGTTTACTGTTAGGACACAATATAAAGACAATATAAACAAAGACTTCAGTTATATATACTTGCCTTTATTTGCACAAAAAAATGAACTGAATTTATAAAGAAATGAGGTGGGCTGTCAACATATGCCATTCATTGGCTAAAGCACCCCACTTGCAAGGGTTCTGGTTTGCGATGGGGATATCTTCATGATTGGAATCTCCTCCCTGATTTGTAGTGTTTACTGTTGGAACACAATAAAAAGACAACATTAACATAGATTTCAGGTATTTATACTTGCCTTTTTTTCAATACAATTTCTTAAAATATTGCTTTAACGTGGAAACAGGTTGAGGAAACATATTGTTTTACATAATTAGTGAATTGCTGCATTTTCCAGGTGAAGTGCCTTTATGCCTAACTTATTCCTCTGTTTTACCTGTTTAATAATCATCAGTCTTTAAGCTATCCAAAACACTTTACAAATATCTGTATGGTATCTGATATTTAACATCGGTCACTAAGGATTGCAAGAGAGTTTGGTTTTTCCCATTAATAGAATAACAGTGCCTCCTGCAGGTCGTTATGGGAAGCACTATATGATCTGATATTGTACTTTTCTTTCTCTAAAAATGTGTATTTTACTGCCATCTGCTGATTTTTTATATTCAAATACAGTTCACAATGACCTTCCTGGTATTGATTTGTAATAAAGAGTGTACAAACTGGTAAAGTGGTGTAATTAAATACTTGAGTCAACCTGCTTTTTTTAATTGTGTTTTTACAGGACAATATACCACAAAAGCGACCACAAAAGGTAATATTTTAGAACCACTTTTTCATATTATAACTTCTTTTAATGATTTCTCTATACTGGTGAACTCCTTGCCACTGCTCCTTAAAACTAAATGAACATCAGGAGAGGAGGGGAGGAGACAGGCTTCTGATCATTTCATCGTTGTGACAGCCAGTCACAAGTTTTTCAATAGTGCTTAATGGGCAAAATAAAAATACACAATTCCTTTATTAAGCATGCTTGGGGGATGTCGTAAACTTGCATGTGATGGCGTAAACCTGTACAATGTACTCCAATAAAAATGACAGGTCCATTCCTAACCTCCAGGGATCTTCCAGCCTCCTAGCCGGCTTGTTTACTATGTGAAATAAGATGGCATGTGGGCCAGAAGTTCATTCATTTGTAGGCGTGGTTACACCGCCACTAAATGAATCACCTCCGGCTGCAGCAGCAACAGAAAGAGGTTTGAGATGGTGAACAGATCAAATCTGGCCATTTAGTTCACCAGTTCAGCAAACAGATCAGTTCTAATTATTCGTCAGCCCCCACTTAAAGCTCATCCCTATATGCCATTGGGAAGATTGTCCCTCACTTCCTGTCCAAGTGAAGCCTGAACAACAAAAGAGGGAGCAGGTGACACAGGGACAGTAAGGCACAGATCATAGATACAATGTGAGAAGTTCTAATTCTTCCTCACGTTTTCTTGTCATCATCATTTTTGCTGTCTACGTTCCTTAAGGAAATACTAAATACGTCAGCGGTAGTAAGCATGAGAGTCATTTTTTAAAGGATGGACAAATTGCACACTCTTATATGTTAGGGCCATTGGCCCATGTTTAGTTTTTTATTCATAACATGGCTGAAAATATGTGGACTGATTTTCATTAATGGGTAACTATATAAATCACTTATAAACTTTCAAATGATAAAGACTCATTTAATTTCACGAAAGAATGGATTCTGAATTTTTGCAAGACAGCCATGTGTCACAATCATTTATTTAGGAAGAAAGGTAAAGAAATGTAAGGAATGTAAAGCTGATCAAGCAGCACCCACTACTGTAGGCTGGTCCATAAAGAACTGGCCGGAATTTGCATAGTGTATAGCCAGCTTTAGGCCTTTACCTACCTTAAATTAGTATACTCTTCCTCTTAACTAGGGAAAATCCACCAATCAACAGATAATGTGCCATGCAGAGAATTCCTCAGGGGAGAAAATGAACACCCTCTATAAGATATATGAATGAACCTCAATGATTTGTATGACAGTTACTATATGTTACCCTGCATTAGCTCACTGCATTATATTGGTGGGAACCAATTCAGCTTTAACGCAAACTTTAAAGTAGTATTAAACTCCCAAACTTTTTTCAATAATTAATCCAAATCAAACAAATATACATTGCCCACCAAAGCATTTGTTACATTTTGATCTTGTACTTGGACTTCCGGTCCAGTACAAGATCACAAGAGACATCAGCTGTCCATCTAGTAGCTTGGAGAAAGGAGGTAGAAGGAGTAAAGAGCAGAGAACAAGGGAATGTCTGGACAGTATTGTCGGGACCTGTCCCAGCTGCGGCGCTCTCAGAATATAGCGGCCGATAGCCCTCTATATGCTCAGTTTTAGGTCATGGGAGGACACAGTATATATCCTCCCGTGACCCTGAGAAGAACTATAGGCAAAAAAGGTTGCCCCATAGCTCTCCTTTAAAAACATTTTGGCTTTAATATCACTTTGATAGATTTGAAACTGCACATCAAATTCATGTTAAGATTTTTGAATTACAGTAAGTGGCACAAAAACACATAAGGAGAAGGAATTGGCAGAATTTTAGAGCAGCTGAATCATCCTAACATATATGGAATTAGAATTCTCATAAGAAATCAGAAGTAAAAGTCACCAGTGACACTGTCACAGATAGTATTTATATATGTAGAGTAAAAAGAATTCCAGGGCACTGTATTAATACATTTAATATATTTTCTTAATTACAGGCAGGCCCGGATTCCCCACAAGGCCACCGAGGCCAGGCAGCAGCATCTGTGGAATCCCCCGACACCCGGAACATGTAGTTCTGGGCGCCGGGCAGTAAGCTGCTTTCTACATTTAGCCCCGCTTTGGGAAAGCAGGGCTAAATGTAGCGTGAGGAAACCGGCGCTTGTTCGTTTGTCCCATCCGCCGCCCCCCCTGCACTTACCTCTCTCCTCGCTGGCTCCGTCTTCTGGGCTCTGCTGCCGGGTCTGTCTCCTCACTGACAGCCTGTGCGGTGAGCAGAGCGGCAGGGTTAAAAGAAATCCTGCCGCTCCATTTAAACAGTGAGAGGTGAGAACTGTGGTCTTCCTCTCTCACTTGTCGCAGGAGTTTCTGTGTCACAGGAGTTCCAGCACAGTGCTGTGCTAGAACTCCTGTATTGGAGGTGACAGGGTCAATAAAGAGAACCTGTCACTTCCAAATGCTATCAGACAGGTGCTTGTTATCTTCTGCGTGATAGCTGTAACGTTAAGTGAAATTTTTTTATTAAAAATTAATTAAATAAATATAAATAAAAA